>NW_009921222.1:0-7288 GCF_000696875.1 Nestor notabilis | reverse complement strand
AGTGTGAGGTGTCCCTGCTCATGTCAGGGGACTTGGAACTTAAGGTCCTTTCCAATCCTAACGACTCTATGATTCTATGATTCTAAGACAGTATTAGACAATATTTGTCCCAGGTAAGTTGTGATTGAATGTTGTCTCTGCTTTACAGCACTTCAAAGTCTTTTCAAATATTATGTTTCATAAACGAAGAAGAGTCTATAGATCAAGAGTTCAAGCTGATCGCAACTTGTTTAAAAATGTGAAAAAGGAAAGGACATGCTCCTGGTGAAGTGTTACGTAAGTTCAAGTAATTTAGCAGTGAAGCAAATGCTATATACACTAGAAGAAAAATTCTCTATGTATTACGGAAGATAATCAAGGAGTGTGCTCAATTAAAAAGTGCAGAGCAATACTTGAAAACATGATAATTCTATTTCTCTGTTTCATTACTCTGAAAGGAAAGTACCTGTGTTTTCAAATCTGTAATATTATCTACAGAATTCTGCTTCAGTCAGTTATGACTTGATACACTATAACTACAGATTAATATGCTCAGAGGAAGATGCTTGTGAAGCCAAATGCTGGGCATTCAGCACTCTCGGAATGTAGTTCATTATATGCAGGTTGGGAGGTTTACTGTTGTTAATATGGTAGGAAGTCTTCAATGCAGACTTCACTTTTTTCTTAGTGAATGTGGTGGTAATACAGTCACTCACTGAAATAAAAGCACGTTTATCTAGTAGTAATTCTTTACCATAGCAAATAATGCATTTTAAAGATTAATTCAATTCAGTTATTTGATATATTCATCCAAATCAAAATCCAGTCAAAATTTCTAATTATTTGGTATTTTAGGTACTATTTTGTATTTTAAATATTTATTCAGATATTTTCTTTCACAGTTAAGATATTTTATCTCAGGCATCCATAGCTGTTGTTCAACAGCAAAATTATCAAGAGCAAAAAAAAAAAGCAAGTAATTTTTAAGAAATGGGGTGATATTAGTAATGCAATAAGTCTTCTTGGATATAAAAGCAAAATGTTTTGATTCTTTTAACACCACCAAATAGGCCCATTGTGAAAAGCAGTTTAGCCAAACCTTATCTTAGTTTAACAATACAAAATGCACTGAAAGAAGGGAGCATTACCAGGCCAAATGGATTGGCTTAAACATTTTCGACACATGCCACAAGTTCACATAATCAGCCTGAGGCAGTAGGAAACTTAAAAGCTAGTTTGATAGTGTTTCTTACAAATATTCTTTGAATTTTATTACTTGTCTCCCACATGAGGCGTAATAGTTTCAATGTTCTAATTAGTACTTGTGTATATTGCTATTACTTTGTCTCTTTAATCACGTTATTAAGTCTGTTATGGAGATTCCTTATAGAATCACACTTTATAATAGTGTTTCTAATTTGAATATGTCCTTTTTTATGTTGTCTGAATCTGAAACATCATAAACTCTTTTTATGGGTCCTTTGATAGTAGTCACTTTCCTGTTTTATGCTTGATTAGAACATACAGTACTAAGTAATAAAGAAACTTCCTGAAGATTTGGAGTTTTACTACCAGAAAACATTTCAACTTCCTCAGTCTTTTTTTTCTCTTTCTGACATTAGGTCAAATAATATATCCTTTTGTCCATATTAAAATATTGAGCAGGAAATATGTAAGAAAGAAAGCACTTTTGTTAAATTATAATAGATTTTATATAATTTCAGAGATTGATTTCCAGTCTGCTTTCAAACAAGATATATAATAAGAAATTATCTAAAACCATAAAAGAATTCTGATGATTTTCACAAATTGAAAAGGTAGACATATATAATTATAAACACAAATTAATCTGTAAAATGGTGTTAAATGCCAGCGAGAATTAAGAAATAATATGGAAATCCATCACTCCCACTCATCTTTTCTGAAGGCATAAACATGCCATCAAATTAAGGGAAAATTGGTCCAGTTTTAAGTGATCTCATTATAATATCTCTCCTTAGCCTGATACTGAACTTGATAAAACAGGAAATTAATTGGGATTTTATAAAAAAAAATATATATATATATAAAGTACAGAAAATATTACTTTTGGTAAAACATAAAAACAATTGTAGAGATCAGAAAATGCAAGAGAGAGATACGCACAAATGACTGAAGGATTAAAAGTATCTAAAAGGCTTCATATGAATAAACAATGGTAAAATAAGCTAATTCTGCTTTAAATAACAAGAAATAGCATTAAAAAAAGCTTAAGGTCTCAATAGCCCCATTTAATGTCCTCCCTGGAAGGCTCTGAATTCAAAGTGAAGTAGTTTCCATTTGCAACGGGGCTTAGATCAGAACCTAATTGTCAATGGACTTCACTAAGACTTTACTTTCAGTTCTTGTAAGCTCCCTGTGGCTCAAGAAAGCAAGGAAACTGGTGGAATTCAAATAATAGTATGTGTGATGAAGGATTTATCAGTGGAGATTAAAACATTAAAAATACCTGTTTTCTGAACAAATGATGAAGGCTGAATTTGTACTTGCTGACAATCATCTAAAAATTAGTAAAAGAGTATTAGCTTAATTCAAACGTAAGATCTGATCAAAGTAAAATAATGGGAAATAATCCCCTCCATCAGATCTTTTGCATTCTTCAATTTCCTCTTCAAGTGAAGCAGAAGCTGTCTGCTCATTACAAGCAGTCTGCAGACATGCACAAAAATCCTTTTTCCAACACAGATACAAACAGTAATTATTGGTCTGTATTTATATTCAAGATCTAAATGACCAGGAGGTATTTAATGTTTAAATTATGCATATTGAAACTCCATGCCTTAAGATTTCTAGTGGAACTTCATAATTGCAATTTCATTATCTGTTAACATTTAGTGTTTACTATAATTTTTGCCAGTGTGTTTTTTGTTTTGTTTACTTTTATCTCTAGTACTATCAGTACCATCAAAATAAAAGTCAGATGTCAGCAATTACTTTCTCCCAGAGTTCAGACTTGGCATAAAACTCACTACTCCCACCTCATCTTCTCACAAAGTAAATTTTTTGCCTGATAGGACAAAAAAAAAAAAAAAAAAAAAAAAAAAAACCCCAAAAAAAAACAGCAAAGCACAATCTATCTTTAGCAGTGTTTAGAAAAAGCTGTCATTTTGAAGCATTCTTTGGAGATTTTCTCAGCTTTTTCTAAACTAAAGAAGTTCAGAAAAGAGGGTAAACACAGAGGGAAAACTGGTTTGTAGTTTACCCTCTCTTTCTATCCAATTTGGAATGCTTTCTGAGGAAAACACAAATTAAATTGTTGTGGAACTTTCTTCTGATTTTCTATATTTATCGGAAACCTGGAGTTTCAACTGGAGTGTTTCAGATCAGCCATTTTCTGAGAATTAACATATGCAAAAAGCATTCTGTTCTACATCATCCTATGAAAAATATAATACAATGGTCTTTGAGAAACTTTTGCTGTTATTCCAGTGTAGAAACATTAGCAATGCAAATAAGGACTTAAATGTGAGGAATAAACATCTTGAGATATCACCTATGAGGACTAACAAATTAAATTTAATCCTCATGGATTTTCAAAAGTGTGTTTATAAGAAAGAAATATGTTAATCGACAATCTGTAAAGTGGAATTTATATACCTTTTATCTTGTTTTGTAGTTAACACAGTAGCTAAATGTTAAATTTGCAAGTTTCAAAAAATATGAAAGTTAATATACTTAAAGTACTTATATGAATTTTTAAATTCCTCTCAATACTGTTGTTGCCATTTAATGGCCACAAAGTGTGGGTAGTCTTAGTCTAATTCTCCAGAACACAAAGAGCACCATTACAATTGATGATAATTGACACTTTTTTTTGTAATCTTGATAGAGAGAAGTAGTGAATAAATAGAGGATGATTTAGCTTTGCTGCTCAGTAGAGTTCAGGAGCTGACTAAAATCATGTACATGAAATCTATTACTGCTTGTGTTTTATTTGTTCTACAGATTTGAAGTAATCACCTGGCTTATCAGTCCTGAGAGTCTCCTTATAGAAATAAGTAATCTTTAGAAGAATAAATATTTCTTCTTTCTTATTTGGAACTGTTGGGAAGCCTAAATACTCAAAGCTAATAATTAGACATTCTCAGATAGAATATACTTGCGTCTATCTCCAAAATTGTGTCCCTTTCATATGTTTCAATTGTAAAGTTTCTTACTGTAACTGCATGTGACTGGTTTCATTTGCATGTACAACAACAGTAATTTTTTGAGAAAATCATGTAATTGTTCAAAGTTCTTTAGCTGCACTACCATGATAAGACATTTCATGAAGTTACTTTGCAAAATAAATGCTAAAGAAGTGAGGCAGTGTTCTTGAGTTTAGAAATTTTCTTACTCTGCACAGTTTATATTAAATAGAAATGTACTTGCCAGTTTCACATAGTTTTAGAATGTTTTTCACAGCTATTACTGTGTTTACACAAAAGTAAAAATGCTGATAAACTGTGAAGCCACTAGCATCTATTATAACTGAACAGAAGAAGTAGAAAGATTAACGTGCATAAATCTAAAGTAAGAATAAACCACACATAATGAGAAAGTAAAATCTTTTTCAGATTGTCCATAGGTTAAACAAACAAACAAACAAATAAATAAATACATAGAAAGGAGGAAACTAGCAATATGCTTGCTTTAAAGTGTAGCAGCTAAAAAAAGGTTCCTTGTAAGACAAACTGAAAGTTTTATGGTAAAAAAGTTAAATTTAATTAAAAAAAAAAAACAAACAAAAAAACCTAAAACAAACCAAACAACCAAATAATCAAACCAAGCATTAAAATAGTCATGGAACTGTTTCAGTAACTGTACATATTCTGGCTTCAGTATGTGCTGGGTTAAAGCAAGTGTAAGAGCGCAAAGATATCTGAGTAGCTATTTAGATTCAAATTTTACAGAGTAAATTCAGGCCACGATCCAGTTCCAATGTATAAACAGCTAAATTTAGATAGCAACATGTTAGTTAAGTGTCTAAGCTCCCATGACAGAAAGTAAAGATCTCAGTTTCAATCCACTACTTCAAACACAGACATCCAGTCTCAGCTGAGATATCTGGGATATTGAGGGTTTTCACACAGGACCCCAAACAGTATATTTAACTTTGTCTTAAGTATTGGCTTGGTTCAGATTAAGCAGATGGCACTATGAGATCTAGGCATATGTATAAATATGTAATTTATAAATACGTGAAATCCATCTCAGGAGTTCAAATTTTGGATCATGGAAAACACTCAATGAAAAAGCACTTCTGCTCCAGTAATTAAGTTGTCGAGTGTTAATCATT
Source organism: Nestor notabilis (assembly GCF_000696875.1). Taxonomy (NCBI): domain Eukaryota; kingdom Metazoa; phylum Chordata; class Aves; order Psittaciformes; family Psittacidae; genus Nestor; species Nestor notabilis. The sequence continues at coordinate 1,992 of NW_009921222.1, read as the reverse complement.
TTCCATTGCAGAAGCTGACAACTCCCAAATTTATCCAAATATGTTGGCTCAACACACTGTTCTGTCTCCTGGAATATTTTTAGCATTGTTACTCTGAGGGTGGATTTGTTTCCTTCGAGGACATCAGGAAAAAACTCTTGTTTTTTAAAAGGATATGTGTGTTTGTGCTATCATGTATGTAACTACTAAGAAATGCTTTTCGGACACAGCAGCTCATAGGGCATTTTTCTAATATCAATAGATGACAGAAATCATTCTTATTTTGTCTAGTAAGTTTTGCAACTAGAGGATAAATTTGTTGCAATGCCCCTGGGAATAAAGGACTGCTGCACTGAGCTATGCAGGTATCTAAAATTATTGCTTTCCATTGATTGCTTTTGTTAGGTTGGGTTGTTGTGGTTTGTTTGTCTGTTTGATTCCTGTTGTTGGGTTTTCTATCAACAATCCTTTGTTTCAACCTCCACCAAAAAGTAAATTCAGGTTAAGGAAAGCAGTTAGGAAAAATAAAACTGTAGATAATGTCCACAATAGCTAGTATGCAACAGAGACAGAAATCAGTGTGAGAAAGCCCAGGCAAAAAAAGACAATGCACAGAGAAAAAAAGCATCAAAGGCAAGCAAAAAAAGAAATTGGAGCATCTCTTCTAAATGTAATGTATGCTCCAAGAATAATGGAGAGCTCAGAAGCTATCATCAAAATGATATAAGGATTGTACTTACATTTCCAGTAAACCCATTTTCACACTGGATTCAATGGCATGTCAGACATCAGCAGAAAAAAAAGCTCTGAAGGTTGGTCTGATTAAACAGTTCAGGTTTGCTGAAATCTACCTTTGGTGTGACATAATGTAATGGTTCTATCACTATGTTCTACTGACATCTGCACTTTTTTTTTCTTCAAGAAACAGATGGACTTGTCTGTGGTATGTGAGCTGAATTACTGATAATCCAGATTGAACAATAATTTCATATCAAAAAGAATTAGCAGCCTGGAAAAGAAGCTGAGTCTTACAGACTACTGAAGTCCTAGAAACTGCAGCAATGATAAAACTTCTAATTTAAATTTAAAAAACTTTGGGAGGGCGAAAGGGAATTTGAATAAACTTCACTATTATACAGACTACACTTCCATCATTAGGTTAAAGGTGTATCTTAGATTTCAACTTAAATATAGATTTAAGTATGTCATTTTTTTACATTGGTTTCCTCTCAGTAGATCTAGAAGGAAGCTAAGTCATCCAAATGTTGGAGTGCCACTTGCAATGTTCTAATATGTCTTTTGATCACTTTTAAGAAGTATTAAAATATTTCTCAAACAGTCTAAGTTCTTTCAAATTTTTTGTATCAAAAGAGGGCTTTTGGAGGATCATTTGGCCTGATTACCGGCAGAAGCGAGTTAGCAAGGTAAAACAATTTGTAACAATCAGGTCATTCATTTAACCAAATATCCTTTGTCCTATTCATCACAGATGTAAATTATGATATGGTACCTTGAATGAATTGAAAAATCATATTGTTCCTGATTTCTTTGGTCTCCTAGAGTCTATGTAAGCATAAGTTTAGTATTTGCATAGAAACAGATCCCTCAAAAAAATTAATTAAAGAGGAACTTATAAAATCTTAGGCTGGAGCAGAAGAAATTTGGAAAGAGTAAAGACTTTGAAAGCAGCTGCTAAAAGTACAAGGCAGGGTGGAAACACTAGGCTAGAACAAAAGCAAAGAAGAACTTGAGCAACCATTTCATAATGGCCATAGCCTAGGTTTACATGCTACTGTAGATATCCAGTTGTTTCAAGTCTCAGGAAAGTTTTTACTTCAGGGAGGAGACTGCGGCATGATGAGGTTACTGGGCAGTAGAAAACCAGAAGTAACTCCTTTAGCTCTTTGGGTGAAACAGATGAAGAAATAGTGAACATGCCTGGAATAGTTTCTACTTTCTTTCTTGAGATGAGTAACAGATGGACAAGGAACTGCTGAGGAAACTTAGAGGGAA
>NW_009921221.1:0-3724 GCF_000696875.1 Nestor notabilis | reverse complement strand
AGAGGGGCCTGCCTGGCTGCAGCGGAGCGCGGCGCTGGTGCCTCCCCGCCACAGACACCCCGACTCCGCTGCGGACCCCGCACGGCCCTGGGCAAGCCTCTTCACCTTCTCGTCTGTCAGGGGTGCTGGGTGACCAGGACGCTCCTCACTGTCTCACAGGTGATGCACTCGTGACCATGCAGAGCCCCTCTGAGCCTGCCTGACAGGGGAAGAGGGACCGACAACATCCTGCAGCCGGGCATTCCCAGGCCGCCTCCTTGCAACACAGCCCGCAGCCAGACCTGCAGTGAGGAATGCGCCTGGCCTCGGTCACGTACCAGGGCTGAGAAGCCTCATCCACATGGAACAGGGCTCCTCATATGGAGAACAAGCCACGTCCCTGCCACAGCACCGTGCTGCCAAACGGACCCTTCCCGTGTGGCACTTGCTTGGCAGCACCAAAACCTGTATTCCCCTTAACCGCAGGGGCTGCTGAAGCACTGAGAAGGTTCGTTCCTGCCCCAAACACAACGTAGCTGCTAATTATTCCCACTGCTGTTAGTTCCCTTTGATCTCGCTCTGCGATCATTTAATGGGAAGTAGCTTATGCAGTAATTGAATGTTGGAACCAGCAGACACCCCCCTCCCCCAGCAGGGGATACACATTATTTACCCATACAAAATATTCCAAGGATTATTACCATATAAACTGTGATGAATTAAATTCACAAGAATTATTTCTGAGGCATGTAAATGGGAAGATTGCTGCAGAGGAAAAGCTGGCGAGCTGGCTCCATCTTGAGAGCAACACAGCCATGGAGTGAGAGGAAGCCCAGAACTTACCCCCATGACTCCTGCTACACAGTGAGCAACCAAGTGTGCAAAGGAATGGGAATGCTGGAGAGTGGAGCCAGCACCTCAGAATTTCCGTCTAGAAAGGCCACAAGCCCCTGACCACCCAGGTTCCCCCGTGCTAGCACCCCCTTGCACAGGCATGAAGAACCCTCACCAAAAGTGCAGAGACTTAGATCACCATTCACTGCACAGGAAGCTCCGTAAACATTCCGAGGGCCTCACTGCTTCACAGAGAACTCAGAATGGATCCCAGATGCCAACGGAACCTCTTCCTCCCTTTTCTTCCTCCTCCCCAATCAAACAGCAAAACACCACCAGATCAAGGGCTCTCCTACCTAAGTCCAGTGGGATCTGACATCCACACAACAAGGCACTTGTCTCCTGTCTTTAGATCTGACTTCCACTGCTGGCAACTCCAGTCTAACCTTGAGTTCCAATCTAAAGGCTATTCAGCCCAATATCCTGCTTTTGGCAGCAACAGGAGAAGAATGGTTAGAGAAGAACACAGCACTTAGAAGAGCTGGTAGCCACAGGCCAGCCTCCGGTGCTGCACTTTGGAAGCTTCCCGAGCCAGAGGAGGGCGGCTGCTTGTGATCTAATGTTCACAGATGGGTTTTTCTTCCAAATTCTATGCCTTCATTTTTTGAGACTTTTAGCACCTCCAGCATCCTGGCACAAGAGAGCTCCCAGAGATCTGTGAGACATGTCTCTCTACAGGAGTCCTAAGCCTTCAGAGTGTCACATTTACTTAGGTGCTACTGACTTCATGCATTCCTAAAAGAACAGGACACTGGTTTCTCCCCCACCCCGTGCTGCCTCCAGGTTTTCCCTGGCTAGGTTACAAGGAATGGTGCCCAGGGAGTTTTCCCAAGTGTCAGCTTTGACATATCCTGGGCATATTCAGCCAAACGTCCCCATGAAGTGCCTGCAGCCGCAGGGAGCAGCATGAGACAGCTGGGAGAGAAGCTGCCTCAGGAAGGCGGGAGGGGAGGGTAAGCACTCTCATCCCATGGGCATGGTGGTGCTCCTTCTCTGAGGGCACAGCAAAGCCCCTGGCTCTGTTTGGCAATGGTCTGTTCAGCTGTGTCCCTGAAGCAGAGACATCCAGCTCCAGCACAAGGGGTTTGGTTCCCCACTGGGAACAGCAGCGCGGGTGCAGCACAGAGCGGAGTGAAATCGCGTGTGTAGCTTGGGAGTCATTCGTCACAGCCTTTAATTTCTTAGAGTGAAGAAGACAGAAGAATATAGGATTCATCACTTTAAATTCTATATAGTGACAAACCCACAAGTGCATTTAACAACCAAATATACTTTATAGACAGTAATGGATACTGTAAAAGTGTAACCTCATATTTGGATTATCAAAGGCAGAGTCTATCAATTTTTTGGTTTGTATTAAAGTTGTTTTTTCCATCTGTTGAAAGTGGCTCTTTGTGATTTCACAGGGCATTACACTTTATGTGTCTCATTTGCTGCACCCAAAGGAATTTCATTCTGCTACATTAAAAAATACCTTGGGACGCTGGCTAAGCTTTTAACTTTCCAGAACACGCTGTTCCGCGTCTGTCTCCATCCCAGCAGCTACCTTCTTTGAATGTCTAATTTATACACACATATATGTATTCAATGCAATCCACGTCATGTTGCCTTTGTCACAACGAGGATTCTGTCTCTGTCCCTTCGTGCCAAATCCATGCTCACCCGTGCAGCTCCCACCACTCTGGTCCGGAAGGGACACCCTGAGCTTCGGAGCACACCTAGATCCTGCACACTGCCCTCAGGTGAAGCAGGGAGCTACCTCACAGTTCATTTGCTGCAGACGTCATACAGACACACTGCACACCCAGATGCACGTGGGTACGAGTTCACTCTCCTGTTAATCTTACTTTCTCTTTCAAGGTTAAGTTAGGCCATGCTCGCTCAGCATTACCATGCCAAGCAGGACTGCCTCTTAGTAGAGCATCATCCTGCTCGCAGCACCAGGACTGACACCCACGAGAAGTGCCATCACAAAACCCACTTCCAAATGCATCATCTATCCTTACCTTATAACCACGGTAACCCAACCGTTGAGCAATTTTGCCTCAGTAGTAGTAAGCCTGCTCTCCCATTTGTGCCATGCTCTCAGCTCTCTAGTTCCATGCATGCTTGCCCTTCCTCGTGTTGTCACTATATTGAATTGTCTAAGATCTTGCTGGCTTTCCATCCTGTTCTGAACGATCTTGCTACAAAGTAAATTTGGGGAAGGCTTACTACATTGCCGAATCTAAGCTTCCTACTGAGCCTTCCCCAGCTGCATTATTGCTTCACAAAGCAACGTGCTAACAATTCCTGTTAACAGGAACTGAAGATGTAGCTTGGTGAGTGACCTGGCCCTGCTGAGCAGCACACGCTAGTGAAAGCTGAGAAAGGGGCTTGGTCTCACACAGCTGTGTGAGCACCTTCACAGAGCAATATAGCCCACAGTGTCCCACCATGAGCTGTGTATAGCAGAGCCAGTCACTGTGAAATGTAGCCCACTCCCACGATGATGAGTGTTACGTTCCTTCTAAAATCGTTATGAAGAGAATTTCCAGGGCAGAGGAAGCTGCACAGCATTTTCATGGATTGTCACAAGAGGCAGGGATCACGAGTGTCTGCTGCTTCTCTGATCCTTGCTGCAGTGACCCAGAAAGTTCTCTTCCCCAAGACCTCCAGTCTGCCTGAATTGGAGACTTGCTCTTAAATAAAGGGAGGATGTTCGTTCCCAGAACGTGCATGAAAATCCACCCACTTCCATTAATTCTCCTCACCATGGCAAGTAGCTGCTCATTTCCAGAGCACAACAGGAGCGTGACCTGGCTTCGCAGGACGACACGCTCTGCTGCCCTGGCCAGGCCCTGCGGGTGCT
>NW_009921220.1:0-3486 GCF_000696875.1 Nestor notabilis | reverse complement strand
GAGCATAAGACTGAGAAAGTCCTTGATCAGAACAAGTGCTACTGAGCAACAACTAAAACATCAATGTCATCAGCATTGTTCTCAGACTAAATCCAAAACACAGCACTGCACCAGCTACTGGGAAGAAAATTAACTCTATCCCAGCCAAAACGTGGACAATTATATAGAAAAAATGAAACCTTTTCTTAATCTTTATCTTATGTCCACTTTTCTTTGAATGCCAAAACCCCCAAATATCTTAACCCATTCTCCTGGATCTCAGCCAGTCTGATTACCTCATTTGGTCTAAGCTTTAATTCTTAGGCATACCAATGCCTCAAGGTCTAAAATATATTTGCACATATGCAGTAGGTCCTTACCTGCAATCATACGTCTCATTATCAGACACATCAAAGTTCACTGAAATGAACAGAAACCTTTAATCTAGATTTTCTCTCTCAAACCTGCAACTGACTAAGTGCCCTCAGTCTTTGTCATCACAGCTGAGAGTTCAGCATGCTGCCTGTGAATTTAAACTGACAAAGAATTGAATAGAAGTGCAGGCATGCAATGAAGCGTGAGGTGGTACAAAATTGACATAGAAAATGGAAATGAAAACAAAGGGGGTCCCACATATGCCTTCAGGAAATTATTCCTATCAGAACAAGATAATGGCCAGTCATAAGAAAACAGCCTATTATAAAATATGATGGGAAACTAACTTAAGAGTCTGCCAAGTGAGTTCAAAACTCTATCTAGATGATATCTAGTAACTACCGTAATTACAAAAAGTAAAGTGTTAAAAATAATTTCAAATTTAAATATAATGAAAAGAGTAATTTAACTCTCAAGCAGAAACCTATCACTTTGACACTAATGCAGAGTAGTCAAGAAGGAACACAGTTTATTTTCAGTGACAAACATAAGATTTTGAAAATACACTTTAAAAAAAAAAATTAAAAATCAGTGTCATTTTCTTAAGTTTGACCAGCTAATAAGTAGATGTCTCTTACAGAAAAACTGTGTGTCTTTTTGTGACCAGTATTTCAAAGCTTATTTGAATTCTATATCATCAATAACTCATTCTGAAAGTCAGGCAGTGAAGACTGGCTTCAGGACATCTGTGTGTGGAAATCCACTGATTATACAAAATAGGAAAACTGCTGCAAAAATAAGCATGCAAGAAACCCACACTGTATACAGCTTACCCTTTGAGGAGGAGAGGAAAGACAGCGATGTGCTAAGAGGGGTTGCAAATGCATTCTCTCTCAGGAGTGAAATTCACCCTGTTCTGAGATGTTGAGTAGCAACAGAAGCTCCCTACCTGTTCTGAACAGCACAGCAGAAGAGCTGAAGACATGAACACTGGCTTGCCCTAGTTTTGTATAAGCCTTTTATTTTATGAATGAAGCTATCTCCCAGCTTGAAGAACAATGGAAGAATAACGGAAAAGGCAAAGGTACGGAAGATACAAAACAAGGTAATTTGTTCCCACCAAAGGCAAATACTTCCACGCACTGGGAACACAGACGTAACGATCAGAAAGAAAAGGGTAAAATGGATGCAGTAGTCTTCACAACAGTACTGATTTTCTTATTTTCTGTGTTCTTGGGAGGACAAATGTCTGATATATTTATGCTGGTTTATGACCTGGAAGATTAATATTAATTTCCTGTGTGCTACTCTAACTACTTGCTTAATTCTTGGTAAGCCTAGTTACAGCTAGGCTTACAGTACTCGGACATTACAAGAAACAGACAGACCAAGATAAAAGCTTTATAGGAGTTTTCTGCGTGTGTGTGTGCTTTTTTGGTTGGTTGGTTGTTGTTTTTTGGGGTTTTTGTGTGTGTGTGTGTGTGTGTGTTTTGTAGTTTTTTGTTGGTTTTGTTGTGTTTTTTTTTTGTTACTTTTTTGTTTGTTTGTTTGTTTTGTTTTGGGGGGGGTTTAAGAGCTTTTAAAGATTATTTTTTTTTTAATAGTCCATTTAGTTGAACAATTTCAGAATGAGTTGAACAAAATGCTTTGATGCTTTTAAAGTCCCACTTCACACTTTTGGTTAAATCCTTCAGAGCATCTTGAAAAAACCCTTTGCTAAATGAAGACAAGCTTCCTCATGTCAGCGATCCACTACCTTAATAGCCCTTAACAAGGGGTTTATAAAACAAGTAGGTAGACTAGTTCAAGAGAGTTCAGCAAACGAAGGCTGAATGCTTCTTTTGCTAAGAGAAGTTTATAACACCTGCAGTAGTCAAAATGCCTATCTGGTGCCAGAAGGGTATTCATTGGCATGGTCTATTGAGGAGATTGTACAATTATTTGGTTTTAAGAATCATCTCTAGATATATTTTCTTTTATTCTGGAAAGATTACTTTGCTGCAACAGTATTTGCCAGTTTCTAACAGTAACCACTGTTCTACTCACTAACGCCAGTCTGTCAAATTTACAGCCCCAATCTATCACAGTATTTTAGCTGGGCTGCAAGGATCCCAAGTTGGGAACTGCCACCTCCACAGCCTTTCCAGCTTTTGCTTAGATGTTCAGTGTCAGCTATAAGAGCAAAAGTCAGTACAGTCCATCCTAGCTAGGGATCTGGTACAACTATCTATAAAAATCCAAATTAGCGTATGCTCATATAAATCATAGAATCACGCTAGACCATGTTCTGTCCAATCTGGCCTTGAATGTCAGCTTTTTAGCTTTCATATATCACTGTTCACTGATTTCAGCAAAGCTATTACAACTCATAGAAGCTGGAGATCTTTATCTGCTTCCTGGATTTTAAAACAAAGAACTGAAACACCTTCTGAAATATCTGTCAGCAAAACTTAATAATAATTCTTTGCAAAAGAACTATAAATAATGTAGGACCATCTTAACTGGGGCACTTCGATTCAAAGAAAAAATTGGTCATAAAATACTAATCTGACCCAATTCTAAGAAGTTTATACAAATGCATTATGCTGTACACTAAACTTACATATATCATTTAGATTACTTTAGATGAGAGTGACTCAGTAAGCATCAGATCATTCAGAAAATCATGAAGTGAACATGATGGTCTTGCAGTAGGTCTGGTTACTCCTGTAAACACCAGTTCTCACATTGTACTTAGTGTGAACATGCTTGCAAATGATACCAAACCATGATTTATAGGATTTTTCACAATGGGGTGTTCCATTACCATCCCAGGGAAATATGCCTGAGTCGGACAGTTCCTTCTGAATAACTGCATTACTGTTGTACCCACATTATCTTTTTCCCACCTCTAGATACCTTCCACAGAGGTTAATCATCACCAGTGGTCCTTTCCTGAGTACAGTTCTTCTGACTGTCCATTTTCTGACTGTACAGATCATCTTTGTGGATGATATGTACAGATCCTGCCTCACCACTCTCACCCTTCAAAAGAGCTCTTCAGGCTGACCTCTCTTTTTTTCCACATGATCAGCAGTTGGTTTTTGTTTGGAAAGTATGATAGACTGGTGTCCTGGGTTCAGCTACAGCAGT
>NW_009921219.1:23196-23892 GCF_000696875.1 Nestor notabilis | reverse complement strand
GAGGAGATATATATATACATACGTACATATATATATATATATATATGTAAAAGCTCAAGCTTTTATACACAGGACAGCCTTTTCCCCTTCCCCAGCAGCAACCCTTTGAGTCTGCAGTTTCCCTTCTGAGCTGGTGCGGAGGAGTTGTTATTTTTGCCCACCCCTCTGTGTGACTCCCAAATGCACCCAAGATAAGGCAAGATTGCAGGAGAAACCCCTCTAGCGATCTGCAGGACATAGAGAAGCAGCATCTCTTTCCCCCAGGCTGCAGGTTATAGCAAGGCCACTTCTCCATCAAGCTGCTGGGGTGACAGAGCTCAAGCATGAGAAGCAAGTGAGAAGCTACAGGTTGGGAAGCAACACAAGGGAGGAGGTGGTGACCATAATACTTTATCTATTCTGCAGTGTGTTCGATGTCCATACCCTCCTGGGGAATCTGACCATGCTCTTCAGGCCTTCAGGAGCCCCTTTGTTCCACCACCACTGAGCAGGTGAAGGACACCAGCATGGGACTCCAAACCATCTCAGTCTTTTGCTAGCCTGGGTCCTGGGCATGCACTCAGGTTGCACAAGAAGCTTTGGCAGCAATAGGAGGTGTAGGTAGCCAGGCCCAGGCTGAAGTTGTGGCGTGGGCAGGTCTCAGAGCACTTCTTGGTGATCCTCTTCCATAAAGACAAAAAGCCTTGAGAAGGGACA
>NW_009921219.1:10010-23165 GCF_000696875.1 Nestor notabilis | reverse complement strand
TTAGCAAAGAGAGTTTGAGTGCTTCTCAATCTTGTACAGGAATGTGAGGTGTCCCTGCCCATGGTAGGGGTTGGAACTGGGTGATCTTAAGGTCCTTTCCAACCCAAACCATTCCATGATTCTATGATTCTATGAGTCCCACTGTCCCCCCACAGCCCCAAGGACCAGCACACTCAATGAGACCCACCTTGATCCCACCCAGCCCAATAATTGCTGGTGACCAGCTACACAAAGCATAGAATCATAGAATCACAGAATGGTTTTGGTTGGAAAGGACCTTAAGGTCATCCAGTTCCAACCCCTGCCACGGGCAGGGACACCTTCCACTAGAGCAGGTTGCTCCAAGCCCCTGTGTCCAGCCTGGCCTTGAACACTGCCAGGGATGAGGCATTTAACACTAAATATCCCTGCTCTGTTCAGAATCCCTTCTGGGCACCTGGCATGTCACAGCATTGACCCTCATGTTAAGGCTTTTTTAGGTGTACGATGGACAACATCCACGCCTGGATTGAAAGCACATCTTAAGGCTTCTCTGCTTGAAGGAAATAATTTAACTCCCCTTTACATCTCTCTAGACCTTCTCATCCTGGCTACCTGCATCTTTTCATCTCCTCGTTTAATCAAGATTCAAATTCATTCTTCTTCTGAAGGATCCTCTCTCAGTCCTTTTTCTTGTCTCACTGTCCCCTGCCTTTCTATGCAGGCATAAATCCAAGGCTAAAGAGAAGCTGTGATGGGGAGGAGGATTTCAAAAGGTGCAAACTTCAGCACTGTAAAGCTGGGCTAGCAAAGGCTTCACCTCCCACATGTATCCTCACCCCATGAATCCTCACCCCATCTGCCAACAAAGGACAACCCCCATAAACCCAGTCAAAACCCCACATCCCATTCCTGTGCCCCCATCAGAGGATACATGCCCAGCACATACCAATTCCTACAGAGGCAACATTGGTCACACAGTACTCATCCTTGTCCGAGCACTTCTTGGCCTTCAGACAGCTCCAGTTGCTTTGCTCCCACTCGCAGGTGTAGCAATACAGGGCGTTTGCTGCAGGAGGAGACAGAAGGAATGGAAGATGGAGACGAAATGCCACTGGTCCTGGCAGCAAAAATTACCTCCTTCTTTCTGCTGACTCTCAAATGCATGAAGTGCAGGATTGCTGAAGGTGACGGGGCTGAACGATCCAGACTAAATCTACTCCTTCATCTGAACACTTGCCCATTTTCACCCAACACATGCATTCAAGCACATGCACCCGTGCGTTCACACACCGGTGGTGTAAGTCTGTCCTTCCTGCCCTGCACTCAAAATAACAGCACAATCAGAGAATCAGGGAATGCTTTGGGTTGGAAAGGACCTTAAGATCATCCAGTTCCAACCCCCTGCCATGGGCAGGGACACCTCACACTAGACCATGCAGACCAAGGCTCTGTCCAACCTGGCCTTGAACACTGCCAGGGATGGGGCAGCCACAGCTCCTCTGGGCACCCTGTGCCAGCGCCTCAGCACCCTCACAGTAAAGAACTTCTTCCTTACATCCAGCCTGAACTTCCCCTGTTTCAGTTTGAACCCATCACCCCTTGTCCTGTCACTCCAGTCCCTGATGAAGGTTCCTCTCCAGCATCCTTGTAGCCCCCTTCAGACCCTGGAAGCTGCTCTGAGCTCTCCAGCAGCTTCTCTTCTCCAGGCTGAACAGTCCCAATGTTCTCAGGCTGTCTCCATACGGGAGCTGCTCCAGCCCCTGCTCATCCTCGTGGCCTCCTCTGGCCTTGCTCCAAAAGCTCCATGTCCTTCTTATGTTGGGGACCCCAGAACTGCACCCAGTGCTGCAAGTGGGGTCTCACCAGAGCAGAGTAGAGGGGCAGGATCCCCTCCTTCAGTACAATGGGACAAGGGTACTGGGTTTGATGTGATGGAGGGAGTGGGGAAGGGCAGGGTCTGCTGTAGGAGTCTATAGGGATGTCCCAAGGCTTGGGGTCACCCTTTCTACTTATCAGAGACTATTAGACTGTAGCCTAATTGGGAAGTAAGAATTGGCAGTTGAATAGGGTTAACTGGGACCTCCATAGCCTAAAGAAGTCAGTCTCCCATGCCCATGTCTTTGGGTGGGACTTCAATGTCCTCAAACATATATCCATTACCTGGGTTAAAAACCCAAAAAGGTGAGGAGAAGGGCTTTCAACTGTTTGCTGTGTGAATTCAGCCCTAAGACACTCTAACACTTCGCTTTTACTACCTAGGTTATCCAACATGGATTAGGGCAACCTTCATTGTGGCATTGAAGACAGTCCCTGCGTCCCCTGGGCCTTGTTAACACTTGGGAATCGCTATTCTGTAAGTGAGCAAAGCTAAAGAGCAGCAGGGTTTTCCTAGGCCACAATGAGGCAGATATAACTATTCCAAGAAATCATTTTCCTGCACCAGACAACGTGGTGCATTTCCAAGCGCTGGCAAACCCTGTTCCTCTTTCCAAAATGAGGATAACATTCATTCTCTCTGGTTATTAACTGCCATTCCTACAGAGACTATAAGATCATATACTTTAAGAGGGCTCTGACTTCATTTGCAATCTCTCTGTGAAGTAAAATACATGATCTATAATGCAAATAAGATGCAAATATACATCTCCACCTGATCTCCCAGCATAAGGCTGCTTAACCCATTCAGTCCACAACCCCAGTTATCCCAAATTCCCTAACTTTGTCCCAAAATCTCTGAAATCAGGAAGCTTGTTGGGTCTCTAAGATGGGCAGAAATCAGGGACAGTCAGTAGGGAGCTGCACAAGGGCAGATGTTGTAGGTCTGGCCCTGTCCTATGGCTGCTCCTATAAAGTGACTGTGGTAGAAACCAAGTGCACAGAGTTGCTGATGCCTTGTGCTTTCACAGGCTGAAGCACTTCATCAAGATTTAGAAATAGCCACAGTCTTGCATCACCTCAACAAACAAACTCACTGGGAAACCTCGCAAAAAAGGCAGAGTGATGGCAACTTCCTCCTCTTTATCCTTGCTTTCAGATAAATCCAGCAATACGTGTGTCTGTAGGGAAGCTTCCCGGCATAGAATAAACCTTCACACATCCAGGCTGAGAGTACAGATTAGAAACCCAAAAAGGACACCGTGTCCTTCACCTGCACCATTGCAAGAGCTAAGGCATCCTCTCGCATGCTTTCATTCCCTGCCTGCAAAGCCTCCCTGCCTTTAAAACACACAACTATTCTTTGTCTAGTAGCAAACCACGATACCTCACCTTGACCTGCCCATAGGATCAAAGCCAGCACAGCAAGGAGGGAGGCCTTCATCTTCTCTCAGTCGTCTCCACAGCCCAGGAAAAGCACCCTCACCTGAGGACAGGATATTTATCTTCCCTGCCTTTGGATGGAGTGATGATGAAGACAATGATTTGGAAACAGTGGGCAGGGATCATGCATTATTTGAGAGGCTAGGAATGCATGTGGGTTGTTTTCTCACCATGGTATTGCCTTCAGGCTGCTCTGACGGGTCCGAAGAGGAGTGAAAGCACTAAAGCAATTCATTCCATTTATTGCTTTTAATACTTTAATTTACCTATGGTCAGGCTAGCACTGCTCCTGATGGCTGAGTGGGGCTGTTATACTGTCCAGCTCCAATCTGATCATCGCATCTGTGGCCAGAGAAGGCAGCTACTCAAAGCAAAAGGGTACTAAGTGCACAAATTAATGGCTTCATCTGTGTGGATTATTGCCAAGTGTTTCTCCAGGGTTAGACCTGGAGAACTCCCAATATCTACAGTCAGAGTAGATGTAGCTGTATATTTGTGGCTGGCAAGATAAACAGGAAATGCCTTCGAAATTCCTGATAGCCTATAAAAGCTGCTGGTTACCTTCAAAGTCCTAAATGCTCCTCATCCTGGTTTTGAGAGGAGCTGCTGCAAGGGAGCAATGGTTTGGGGGTTCAGTTGGGACACTGGAGGCTGGTTTCCAGCTTTGTAACTGCTTTCCTTTGCTACATCTGAGCAAAGGATAAAAATCCCTTTCTGCACGGAGCATCTGATTCCAAGTCCTATCAGATAGAATGTTCTCAGCCTTTGTAATTTCTCTGCATGCTTGTAGTTTAGGTGGAACTGAAGCTGGTAATTTCAGCCCTTCTGGAGCCCCTGTTTAAGTGCCTGTCCCACATCTGCTTCCAAGGAAAGAGTTATCGGGAGGTTTGCTGCTGGGTATCAGCAGATGTCTCCATGAGTCACCACTCAACAAGCCACCAAGGAGTGGAGAGGATGAAGTAGGATCAGCCCCTTTGAATAAAACCACTTGGGCAATCTGCTCGTCCTTCTCCACCCTTCAAGACTTGATCTGCTGGAAGAGAACAGAGACCCAACTATAGCTACACGGCTTGGGGCTTAGAAGATGGAGGTGCAAAAGGAGAAGAGGCAGAGGCTCAGAAAACACGTGGAAGAAAGAGATTATACGGATGAGGGAAGGGCTGAAATGGCTGGGGGCCAACATTAGCTTCTAGGCAGGAGATCAGTCAGATGAGCAAGCAACCCTGAAGCAGGGGTCATGCTCATAAAAGACATTTAAAGCATGTGATGGGACTAATCATTACTCATGACAATGAAGGCATAGGCAGACAGAGGAAGTTCAAAGGGTCACCAAAGCCCATAGCATCTTCCTTTTCAAGATAAAAAAAGGAGGGAGGGGACTATTTGGGAGAGGTTTTTGGCTGATTTGCAGCTATTTTTGAGGTCTCTGACACCAGAATAGGTCTCCCAATAGAGGTGACTTAAAGCAGGATCGACTGGATGGTGAAGCCAGCTCAGATAACCCCAGGAGCGCTAATCATTCCTTTCCAACAGACAGACAGCTTCAGGGTGTGGAGAGGATAAGCCACATCTCTTGCCCAAGAGTTGAAATCCTGCCAGGCTCGGGGACTGCATGCCACTGGGGATGCCGGAGAAGGGGTGTCAGTGCTCCCAGCTGTCACGAGGCAGGGAATGAAGACATAAATCTATTCCAGGGAACAAGGATTGCCCGGCGTGATTCACTGCGTGGTGTCCTCCTGCAGGGCTGACTCTTTGGGAATCAGCATGGGAAGTCAAGGCTTAGTGTTCTGCAGCAGCAGGAGCACCCTGGTGAAGGTCTGTGCTGATAAAGCAGTTTGGCTTTAACCAGATTTGACTGCTTTTTGAGGAAGAATCATAGAATCATGGAATAGTTTGGATTGAAGGGATCTTAAAGTTCATCCAGTTCCAACCCTGCCTGTGGCAGGGGCCCCTTCCACTAGAGCAGGTTGGTCCAAGCGCCTGTGTCCAACCTGGCCTTGAACACTGCCAGGGATGGGGCAGCCACAGCTTCTCTGGACACCCTGTGCCAGCGCCTCAGCACCCTCACAGGGAAGAGCTTCCTCCTTATATCCAGCCTGATCTTCACCTGTTTCAGTTTGAACCCATCACCCCTTGTCCTGTCCCTCCATGCCCTTGTAAAAAGAAGGTGAAAACAATGTGTTACTCTTCAGCATGATTATCAAGGCACATTCTTGACTTTATGCTTCACTTGTTTAAACAAAGAAATGTGCCCAACCCA
Organism: Nestor notabilis; assembly: GCF_000696875.1. Lineage (NCBI taxonomy): Eukaryota > Metazoa > Chordata > Aves > Psittaciformes > Psittacidae > Nestor > Nestor notabilis. The sequence continues at coordinate 17,605 of NW_009921219.1, read as the reverse complement.
CTTTATCCCCTCACTTCCAAGGACTGATGGTTGTGAACATCTCCCCTCTGACACAGCACTGGAGAGGAATTACCTGGTCCAGGGATCCAAACCTGCTCCTCGCTCACAGCAGGAAGATGATCTGCAAGGCCACGGGATGTGGTCCACCACTGGCAGGAGTGGTTTGATGGACAAGTGTGATGATGGACAAGGGTGCACAATGGGTCACTTGGCATTTTGAGGGTTGCTGGTGGCCCATTGAGGCAGATAGTTGGGAAGTTACCATCCTGGCCTCAGGTATGGCTGATGCAGATGTGTGAGGTGTGGGACTGCCATGGCTGGCATTTCCTTAGAGGCACAGATGGGAGACTGAGGATGGTGGTGGTGTCATCCTGGATGGCCAACACATGGAAGCAGCATGCTTGCAGCATGGAAGGTTGGGGCTGTTCAGCTTGGAGAAGAGAAGCTGTGTGGAGACCTCAGAGCAGCTTCCAGGGTCTGAAGGGGGCTACAAGGATGCTGCAGATGGGACCTTCATCAGGGACTGGAGTGACAGGACAAGGGGTGATGGGTTCAAACTGAAACAGGGGAAGTTCAGGTTAATCTAAGAAGTTCTTTACTGTGAGGGTGCTGAGGCGCTGGCACAGGGTGCCCAGAGAAGTGGTGAATGCTCCATCCCTTTGCTGTGTTCAAGGTCAGGTTGGACAGAGCCTTGGGTGACATGAACAAGTGTGAGGTGTCCCTGCCCATGGCAGGGGGTTAGAATTGGATGATCTTAAGGTTCATTCCAACCCAAACCATTCTGTGATTCTATGACTGGCTGGGGCAAGGCAGAAAACTGCAATAAAGGTGTCCATCAGTCAGCAGCACAGAGCAGAAATGAGGTTACATCCATAGCAGTATATTAAATGTGTCCAGGACCATCTCCAGCATGGAGGCCAAGAGGTGGACATCAACAGTGCCTCTTGTGAATAGTCCTTCCTTTGTGTTATCTCCTCTGGTTTTCTTCCAGACATTGCATGAGGCAATGGTGGTTGCTCCATGTTAAAACCTTGCCAGGGAACATGCTAACAATGATTAATGAAATGTGGATGATAGCATTCCAGACCAAGGATGTTCCCAGAACTGTTTATTTCCCTAGGTTAGGTTCAGCCTTGGAGAGCAGACTCTTACAGGAACGTGAATCACATCCTTCAGGATGAGAGCTTGGTTCCTGATCTTACCCTTGGCTGTGCCACACTGCACTGCACAACTGTGTTGGAGCTGGATAGTAAACACAGCTTTACTTGGGTGCCCTCTGCAATGTTGTGGCCATTGAGTCTTCCTGGATGTAGAACAGAGATCAGAAGTCAATAAATGGAAGTTAGCCAAGGATCTAAGTTATCTTCTGGGAGTCTCATACTGGGCTCTTCTTATAGGACAAGTGACCACATATGGAAGCACAAAGGAACGACAAAGAGGGACAGAAACATCATGTCCTGGTCTCATAGGTCCTCTTCCTTTCATTTGCTCTGATGCTTTTAACTGTTCAGCTTCCCTGTGGTCAGAGCATGATTTCTGCCTCATCACTTCTTAGGTGGCATCTCAGGAGGTTCCCAAGTATTACCATTTATCCCAGTATGATCCCATCTGTACCTATTCCCATTTCCCACCCAGTTCCTATTACACCAGGGGCTGCAGGACAGAATTGGTTCTCAGCACCACATACAATTGCATCACCAAGGATTTTCCAGCCCTAAGTAAAACCTATTGAAGCAATTGCAGAATTAAACCCCATCTTGTTCCCCATCCTTCATTTTGGACAGGGTTGTTGGGGAGGAAGACGCGAGGTCCACATGATGGGTCTTGGTTTTGGCAGAGAAGACGACAGTTTGAAGCATGCATTGCCCTGAGAGGAGAAGAGGCAGCTCCGTGTGTTGAACAAGACACAACAAGCAAGCCCCAGCTCTTTCCATCCTGGAGTCCAATGACAAATAGTGATTTTTCCTTCTGGCTCTTTCTCCCCATCTTTCTCCTCCTCCTTGGAGATTTACTTCTGCTTGGTCCATTGAAGCTCATTCTTTGTATGGTTGTGACCTCCTCAAAATCAGGACAACAAGGTGGGTTGTCAACCCCATCCCCTTGACACAGATCCATCCCCATCTCAGACCTTCACATATGCCCCAGTGCTTAAGTCCCAGGAAAAACGGGAGCTTGGAGCTAACCCTTCCCACGGGTTCACTGCTAAGTAACATGGTCTTAAACCCTGTGGTTTCTCCTACCCAGTGGTTTCTCCTACCCAATGCTTTCTCCTACCCAACTTCCCATGCAGTGCCGTGAAGGCGGCCAGGAACTCACCATGGAAGTCCTGCTGTGGGGCAGGAATACTCATGTTCAAGAACACAGCATAGGATGCCTGGGGCTACGTTACACCAAGGTGTTGAGATCCTGGTGAGAGCCTGTCCTTTGGCTTCCTCTCTTTCAAGCACAGCAGGGAAATGATGCCTCAGGGGCACCCCAAATCTCTTATTACTGGTATTACCTGTTTTATGGTGTCTCTGGAACTCCTCTATTGCCCAAAGCCCAGCTTGGTCTGTAGTTAAGTTACATACAGGATTGTACCTGTACTTGGGGACATTAACAGGGGTATCTTATTTTAGAGGTTACCCCAAAGTGTTGAAATCCTCCTGTATTGCCCAAATCCCAGCTTAGAGGGAGAGAGTTCAACTACAGAGATGGGCACTAACTGACCCCAGGGCCAGAAACCAACAGAGGGCATTTCATTTGCTTTATGCCTTCCCCACGCTGCCCTGGACCTTGTCAAGACCAGAGACTTGACGTGATACCAGAACGATACCACTGGAGATGCAAAGTCATTACTCTTCTAAACCTTTTCCTATAAGCCTTCAATAATTCCTGCCTGGCTGAAACAGTGAGAGACACACTCTGCTCTGGGGCTGCACTGATCAGGATTGTATTCTCCACCTCTTTGTATCAGCGTGAACAACCTGACCATGCTACTTGCAAAACCCCAGCCCTGCTGTAATAAATAACCTGATAAAAAAGAATAAATAATGAACATCATGGATATTTCTTATTTTATGTTTTTAATGGTGACTGCAGAGCCCTTTTGCATGAGAAGCTATAAAAGAATAACTGAGGGATCTCCTCTCCATCAAGCTCAAGCTTCAGACTGGCCTTTCCATGCCTGAACATCAGATATTCAGAAGACATTCACAGGGGCAGATGGGCAAAATGACCACAAGGTCCTGGGGGACCAGGATGGGTCAAGGAGGTTGCAGGGGTTTATCCTACAGGGACCTTATCATAGTCCAGCCCAGAGAAGGGCCTTGGTAACACTGACCAGAACTGCAGCTCCCAGCACCATTGCAGGAGGTCCCATCCCATTTGCCTTGTTGCAGTTGTCCTGATTGCAGTATTCAGAAGTGTTTTGAGACTTGCTGCAAGCTGAAGTGCAGGTTTTGTGGATCAGCTTCTGCTGGTGAGCACCTGGATAAAGAGTCAGACAAAACCAACCCATGAATCCTTCTCTCAAGAGCAAATCCTGACTTTACTCTGTAAGCAGCATATGAGATCAGAGAATGGTTTTGGTTGGAAAGTACCTTAAGATCATCCACTTCCAACCTCCTGCCATGGGCAGGGACACCTTCCACTAGAGCAGGTTGCTCCAAGCCCCTGTGTCCAAGCTGGCCTTGAACACTGCCAGGGATGGGGCAGCCACAGCTTCTCTGGGCACCCTGTGCCAGCGCCTCAGCACCCTCACAGAGAAGAGCTTCTGCCTTATCTCGAACCTGAACTTCCCCTGTTTCAGTTTGAACCCATCACCCCTTGTCCTGTCACTCCAGTCCCTGATGAAGGTCCCTCTCCAGCATCCTTGTAGGCCCCCTTCAGACCCTGGAAGCTGCTCTGAGCTCTCCAGCAGCTTCTCTTCTCCAGGCTGAACAGCCCCAATGTTCTCAGCCTGTCTCCATACGGGAGCTGCTCCAGCCCCTGCTCATCCTCGTGGCCTCCTCTGGCCTTGCTCCAACAGCTCCATTTCCTTCTACATGGGTTATAGTGTCCATTTAACTACCCCTTACCCAACGTTCAAGCAAAGAAATAATTTGGCTTGACCTGTAACCCAACACTGCTCAAGTTCTCCCAAAGCGCCATGGAAGGAGAAGGTTCTCTAACCCACAGAGCTCATGGCCGTGGGACTCACAGCACCAGTCTTCATAACTACAGTCTCACAGCCTGTCTCATTCTTGGTACACGGGGAAGTCATCAGGCACTGCTCATTGCTGCCCTGGTTGGTGCAGATGTAGCACAACAGCGAGTTGGCTACAGAGGGGGAACATCAGTGATTTTCATGAGGTCAAAGCAAGAATCCCTTTCCCAGTCAGACTTTTTCCCATGCTCATGCAGGCCACAGGACATAGAATAAGACATAGAGAATTTGCCTGAAATAGTTCTACCCTTCTAGTATCCCACACCCAAAACTGCTCAACACACACTTCCCTATAGAAAACCCCCTTTTCCAGCTGGGTGGGAAGCAGCAACTTCGTGCAGACATTGATGCTCAACTACCCCATTACAGCATTTAGCAACTGGTCACAGAGCCACAAAGGCAGTGAAGGTTGCACTCAGTTTTTAGCTCAAAGCTGAATTTCACACCCATCCAAAGAACGTGGCATCATCTGCAGACCTCAAGATGGGGTTGGGTTTGCAGAGAAAACCCAAAGGGCTCTTTCTGGTGGCACATCGTGAGAACAGGGGAAGGTGACAGATTCTGGCTTGCTCTGTGGGCAGCCCAAGGCTGCAGAGTGTCTGCAGCACAAGTCCTTTGGCAGCTGTGACAGCACAAAGGAGAAGCAAAGGTGACCATACAGACAGGGAAAGGGAAGTCTTATCTATCGTTATCTACTGGCCTCTTAAAGAGCACTGGAGTTGTAAGTTACAGATACGGCTTCTCCCCTAAAAACGCCAGCTCTTTTCCATCCCATCCCAACCCTTGCCATACTCAGAGCAACTCACCAACATCCATGCAGAGGACAGCAGCCAGACACGCCATCAGGAGAGCCCTCATTCCTGTTGCCTCTGCCCAAATAGGCTTCAGGGGAAGCAGCTCCCAACCCTCTGTAGAGTCCTAGCTGGGAGGGTGGTCAGTGCAAAGGCTGACACAGGTCAACTTGCGTTGCACAGCCCGGACCAGGGGGCTGACACAGACTTGCAGAGCCTTGCAGGAGCCCAGAACTCACGTTTGCTGTTCTAAGCTGCCTTTGCCCAAGCACATGTCACTGAATTCCTCAAAACAAGCCAAAAGGAAAGGAAATTCTACTGACAGAAGCTCTTCGAAAGCAGGCAGGAGATAGAAGATGGGTAGGATGTGGTGACCAGCTCAGAAGGAAGCAGGGCCAAATGAGGGGGATGGAGACTCAGACTTGCACATTGTGCGTTGGTCCTAGAGTAAAGGGGATAATCATGCTGGGTTCAGGAAGGAGGAGCCACTCTGAGAACACGGGAAGTTCAGGTTGGATAGAAGGAAGAAGCTCTTCCCTGTGAGGGTGCTGAGGCGCTGGCACAGGGTGCCCAGAGAAGTGGTGAATGCTCCATCCCTGGCAGTGTTCAAGGCCAGGTTGGACAGAGCCTTGGGTGACATGGTCTAGTGTGAGGTGTCCCTGCCCATGGCAGGGGGTTGGAACTGGATGATCTTGAGGTCCTTTCCAACCCAAACCATTCTATGATTCTATGACCTTGCCCCCCATGGTTGCCCATTCAGGGTCAAGCCTGGAGCTTTGGGTTAGCACTGGGGGGACTTCTTCCCCCTGCATTTATGCAGATTTCTATCCCATGACTTAGTGCTTCTTTACCAGCTCTGTTATTCCAACTCTAAGCTTGGTGTGGTACCAGCAAGAGCGGGGAGTGCAAGAGAACCATAGAAAGACTTGGATAAAAATGCAGTGCTACTTCTACAACCTCAAAATCTCACTTTATGGGTAAAAGGAAAGCACCCCATGTATGTGTGTATATATATTATTTGCATCATTGTATTCTTAACAGTCTCATCCAGGAATCATTGTTGGTCTAGATTTAACTACTACAGGAAAATGAAGAATAATCCTATACATATAATACACATATACTTCTATGTATAAATATATAATTATATTATTATTACACACACTGAGTGGTTTCTACCCCTTTCCTTGACGTTATGCTCACCCTGCCCACTCTTGGGGGCTTCATGCTGGTGACATTACAGTAAATTGTCAGCATTTGGAGCCCCACACCAGGAAAAATAACACGTTCATGCTGACGGTTCCTTCTCCCTCTCCCCAGGTTCCACTCCCTCATTTCAATGATGTTTAGTAACCATATTTCTTTCTACATGCTTCTTTTCATTGGCCTGAAGCTGCTACATCTCAATTTACTACAGGAGGTGCAGGGCCTGGAGCACAAGTGTGATGGGGAAGGGCTGAGGGACCTGGGGGGGTTAGAGAAGGCTCAGGGGGGACCTTCTCGCTCTCTGCAACTGCCTGATAGGAGGATGGAGCCAGGAGGGGCCTGGTCTCTGCTCCCAAGGAACAAGGGATGAGACAAGAGGAACCGGCCTCAAGCTGCCCCAGGGCAGGTTTAGCTGGAGCTGAGGAACAATTCCCTGCCCAGAGGGTGCTCAGGCATTGGAACAGGCTGCCCAGGGCAGGGCTGGAGTCACCGTCCCTGCAAGTGTTCACAGCCCGGGTAGACAAGGCCTCTAGTGCCAGGGGTTAGTGGTGGCCTTGGCAGGGCTGGGAATGGTTGGACCTGATGACCTTAAAGGTCTTTTCCAACCTGAGTGATTCTACGATTCATCACCCTGTAACTGCACACTCCTCTGCAGCACATCCCACATGTCCACTTCTCAAGACCTTTGTTGTTGTACCAAGCCTGCATTTCTCTGCAGTGTGCCCTTAGGTCAGAGTCATAAATACCTCATTCTGCACAGAATAATGGCTTGTTACTGCTACCTATAGAAACCTACAGTTGCACTATACAGAGACACGCAGAAGTAGAACAAATTAGTTGTAGCCACTTGGTTGTATAGAAAAACTGCTCTTATCACTCAGCCAAGTTAATAAAGAAAAGCCCGAGGCAGGGCAAGACAAGCACAGTCAAAGCCAACCTCACAAGCCTCAGTGCAGAGCTCTTGCAACCTCAGTGCAAAGCTCACAGCCCATTACTAGCAATGGCAACGCCAAATTAAAGTGCTGAGGAATAACAACCCATCTTGTCTTAGACTTTGAGAGGGGAGAAACAGGACTGAGCTATTCCCTGCTTTATTTATAGGATCATATCATTTGGGTTTTGGGGGTGGTTGTTGTTGTTTTCTCCCAGCACATAGGAAAGAACTATGAGGACAACCCAGCACAGTCCCTTGTAGAAGCTCTTTCAAAGGTGATGGATATAGGGGAAAGGGGGGGAGGTGGAAAGGAAAGAGGAGAAGGTAAAAGGAGGGAAAGGAAAGGGGGAAAAGCAGAAGGGGAAGGGGGAAAAGGAGGGAAAGAAGAAGGAAACTTATCTGGACAGGAAGGGAGTCAGGAGTTCTGCAGCCACAGTCCAGGCACGTGGCTTGCTGAAGGGGCCACACTGCCAAGCCT
>NW_009921219.1:0-9979 GCF_000696875.1 Nestor notabilis | reverse complement strand
TAGGGAAAGGAACCAAATCCTGCATCACCAAAAGCAATAAAGGACCTCATGGAAGGAGTCCTGAGTGAACCACAGCCTGCCACAGCAGACACCACACACCAACCTTGGAGATGCTCAGCTCTTCGCCAGTGTTGCCAAGACCCCATTGTGTGCTCACATGGCACATAACAGCTTCATCAGGACAAAGCTTGGCTTGGTGACCCCCCCTTGAAAGACATGGGGATGAAGCAGAAAGATGGACGATGTAGGAGGCTGTAGCCATCCAATACGTGGTCCCATGGGAGAAGGAAGAGAAGCACAATACACACGCACACAAGGGATTGTGCCAAGCTCCTGGGCTTTGTGACCCAAAAGGAGTTGTTTAGGATGACCTTAGGGCCAACAACCAATTTCATGATACCTTTGTAATGAATTAGGGTGAAACAACCCTAATCAACCAGTTCTATGATTTATTAATTTGCTCAAGGCCTCTCATGGCCCAATCAAACGGAGCCTGAGACAAGCTTCGTTTCCCATCTCTCACATGACGCAATGTAAGTGGCATCTGAGACAAGCTCAATGGCCAGGGTCTCGCAGCCAGGAAGCACTGGTCCAGCTGGGTTCTTCATCTCCCCTCACCACCTTCAAACCTCACCCCTGAAAATACAGCAGCAGAATTTGCTTTTACAGGCACTTGGGTTCATCCCATGCCTAATTTTGTTGGGAATCACAGAATAGTTTGGGTTGGAAAGGACCTTAAGACCATCCAGTTCCAACCTCCTGCCACAGGCAGGGACACCTCACACAGTTTGAACCCATCACCCCTTGTCCTGTCACTCCAGTCCCTGATGAAGGTCCCTCTCCAGCATCCTTGTAGCCCCCTTCAGACACTGAAGCTGCTCTGAGGTCTCCAGCAGCTTCTCTTCTCCAGGCTGATCAGCCCCAATGTTCTCAGCCTGTCTCCACACAGGAGGTGCTCCAGCCCCTGCTCATCCCCTTGTGCATAAAGAAACGGGGATAGTGCTGAGCCCAAGACTGAGCCAGAGGAGTAGACATTTAACCCTTCCAGGTCTTCCCTCTCATAGAAGTGGTGTTTACAGCACCAAGAATGGCCTTTGGGAAGTAAAGATCTGTTTCTGCCTTGGGAGACTACCACGAATGAAACCCTCATTATGACAACCAGTTCTAATCATTGCCCCATTCTCTTCCACTTGGGCAAATTAAGCCTTCAGGAGTCAAAGAGTCCAGCTACAGCTTGAGAAATAGATGGAAGAGATTACACAGAACAGCTCTAAAGCTAAAAACAAAACCAAATTGCTCATCCAGGTATAGATGCACTCTAGGAAGGGATCAGAGACTTGCTTGTCTGGCCCACCTTGGAAGGAAACTAATCTGTCCTGTTTCACAAGGGAAGGGGCAGTCTATAATGCAACCCATTAAGCTCGAATCACAGCATTCTTGTGACAGGCATCAGCTCTCTGTCTCACCAACCCTCCTGCAATACAGGGCAACACCAGGACAGAGATCATGGGACAAGAAAGAGCAGGGAACTCCTGGAAGCTACCTCACTCTGCAGAGAGCTCACATCAAACTCTTCTCAGGCTCATGACAGCAGAAGGAACTTACGAGCCCTGCTGTAGCTGTGAAAGCAGTTATTCAAAGGCTTATTTCTGACTCAAGACAATCACTTATAATTGCAGCTTAATCCCGACTTGAATTAAGAGTATTAATAAAGCAATTTGTTGGAATTGCTCCTGCCCCAGCTTGCAGTGGCTCAGGATTAAGGTCTAAAGAAGCTGTTCTTGGAGTTTGGGAAAACCTCAGCTGAAATGAGCTCTTCCTGACTCTCTATTTCCCTTTTGAATAACACATCTGGCTGAAAACATCACTACTACAGCTAAAAAGCATTCATCAAAAGAACCAGCCTGTGTGTTGTCCATTCATCCCCTGTGGGACATCCACAGCAGGCAGCCATCCCCCATCCACAGCTGCACAGGGCAAGTGCCAGTTCTCCTTCACCAGGGCATAAACCTGATACCCTGGAGTTTTACCTCTGCTTTTGAAGCCTTTCCTCTGCCTCTTATTAAACTGCCCTTTATTTTAATCACAGGGATCCAACGTCTCACAGGTTAATGGTTTGCTTTCCTTGGCAGCAGTGGTGCCGCACTGACAAACACATGGCAGAGGTTAATTTCAGTCCCATTTGAGCTTATTTTACAGCAGTCTGATCGTGGCTGGCTGCTGATGGACACAGAGCACAGCTGGAAACTCCGGGAGCTCCTCAGGCATGTTTTATTTATGCCAAACCACAGACGTGATCTTCTCTCCTGTGCTGGAAAGGGAAATGCCTCCATCCATTGCGTTCAGAGACAGAGGCTGAAGCACAGCAGTGATAGCCTCAATTAAGTGCTGCTCTACCCCTTTCTTCTCATACTAAAACATTCCCCCTTAAAGTTTCTGTGCCATTTTCCCTACTTTTTCTCCCCACTTTGTTGCAACATCAGACCTCAAGGGAAGAAGGAAGAGGAGGAAAAACCCTCTTGAAGCCCTTCACATCTCCTCACATCCCCCCCAAGGGTTTCCCACCTCTCACATCTATCAGACTACAGCTCTTCTGTTTTCTCTCACCAGGGAGAAGATGCAGAGTATAAGCAGCACTTCGACAGCGTGTGCTCCTTGCTGAAGGGTTTTCATCACACCCACCTCCATCCCTGCATGAAGATGAACCAACCCAAAGCTGATCTCTCCAACCACCTTTAGGTGAGCAAAGGCACCATCATTAAGCAGATGAAAGAGCAGCTAAAGCAGCTTCGATGTCTGCTCGTCCTCAAAGTGGTTATGTTGCCATCCCTGGAGGTGTTTAGAAGACATGGAGATGCAGTGCTAAGGGACATGGGTTAGTGGTGGCCTTGGCAGCGCTGGGTTAACAGTTGGATTTTATGATCTTAAAGGTCTTTTCCAACCTAAATGATTCTATGATTCAAATAACGTGCCAGGACCCTTAATCCACCCCAAGCAGCACTGATGGACTGGCCAACCCCAACTGCTGGGGAAGGCAGCTTTAGAAACAAGAGGTTGATGCAGTATTTCCATCAATAAGGATCAAGAGGATCCCCATCATCAAGAAGATGGACACTCTTCACGAGCTTGACTCATCCCCAAGAGAAAGCACAACATAGGAAGATTTCGGATGAGCATAGGCTGGTCCAAAGGCTATAGGGTCTGCAGAAGGTGCCACTGTGCAAGCTTTAGGTTCCCATCATTCCAGGATGCTGATGCAGAAGCAACAAGCAGGCACAGGGCCCCACTGGAACCTCCAACTTGTTATGCAGGAAGAGGTATTGTTTGTACATCCCCAAGCTATAGATTGATGGTCCTACTCTGTATAGAGATGGTCCTACCTCCTTCTGCCACAAGCTCCTACCACATCCCTCCAAGACTCAGCAAGCTGGTCTTCGGTGGAAAGCGAAGCTCAGCAAAGCTCATGAAATCAGTGAAGTCCCATATGTGGGGCTGAATGACCCCATGCACCAGGGCAGGCTGGAGGGGAGCAAGCTAAGGGGAGATGGAGCCTTCAGCTGTCCAATGGAGGAAATAGCTACAGAGACACCACAGCTCAGAGGCACACAGAGAAGAGACAAGCAGCTGGTTACAAGATGCATCAGGGGAGATTCCAACCAGATACAAGCAAGGAAGAAAAGTTTTCCAGAGCAGTAACTAATTGCCAAAAGATGGACCCTGAGATCCAGTGGAAGGATCTCCCTCCATGGAGATGCTGAAATTCAGCCCTGAACAGCCAACCAAAATTGGCCCTTCTTTGAGCAGGAGGTTGTCCTCAAGCCCTCCATAGACCTTCCCAACCTTAATATTTCTTGGAAGGGGCTGAACATGGGCAGCAGATACCAAAGCAAGACAAAAGGACCTTCTCAGCACCTCCTACCACCCAGAGGTGTCATCACAGAGTGCAGAATGTCCCAAGCCTACAGGCAAGGAGACAAACCCCAACTCTCAGAAGGCTCTTTCAAAGCATCGTTGTGCAACTAGAGCAGCTCCAGGCCCATCCCAGCATGAGGAGTCAGCTTTGCTTGTGGTAAACTTGTCTTGAGGTCTCCTCCCAACCAAAATGAACAACAGGCATTTATGAAAAGCACATTAGTAACCCAAGGAGTTGCAGAGCAAGGTCCCACTTCTGGTTTTGCCTGAAACCAGATCTTCCCTTTTTTTGAATTGTTTTAAACTAAGAAAAGGAAGCAATTGCAAAGGAAAAAAAGGTCAAGTTTTAACTGATTTCACTAGTCAAATACTGGCAGAAATGGTATTATCTTGACTTTGGGCTACCAAGTATCTTAAGCATCAAATCAAAAGCTTTTCTGTGCCTATAGAAGACACTTCTTCGGAGAAGGCAAGCTGAAAACAGCCCTGGGAGAGCCAAGGCAGAGAGGGTTTATCTGAATCATGGAATCATTATGGTTGGGGTTGGAAAGGACCTTAAGACCATCCAGTTCCAACCCCTGCCACGGGCAGGGACACCTTCCACTGGAGCAGGTTGCTCCAAGCCCCTGTGTCCAACCTGGCCTTGAACACTGCCAGGGATGGGGCAGCCACAGCTTCTCTGGGCACCCTGTGCCAGCGCCTCAGCACCCTCACAGGGAAGAGCTTCTGCCTTATCTCCAGCCTGAACTTCTCCTGTTTCAGTTTGAACCCATCACCCCTTGTCCTGTCACTCCAGCCCCTGATGAAGGTCCCTCTCCAGCACCCTTGTAGCCCCCTTCACATACCACCAGGATTGCGTGGAGTCACTGAATAACCCCAAACTGTTGGGCTGGGAGAGGGATCCCACTCTCAGAGGTGCCTGATGGGGGTGATGCTGCTCTTCAGCATCTTGAGCAGTGCAAAATCCCTGTCAGATGAGGCATCAGGCTACTGCCTTTGTGCCACCGTGACATGAAGGATGAGCAGCTCAACTTCTCCAACCTGCATCTCACTCGCTTATGGCCAAGGGCCAGGAGGACACTCCCCAGACTTATCAGCCTCCCTTTAAAGCTTAGTTGTTCCACATCCATCATGTTACTCACCCCAGGATGAGTTATTTGATACCTGGCAAAGACATGAACTCTCCACCTTGATTTGCTTCATGCTTCCCATGCATTCAGGCTTCCAATCTTGATGCCACTGAGCTCTTTGACAGATGTGATCAAGCCCCATAGGGAAATACAAGCCAGGGTGACACCCTTTTGGGGAAAAGACACTTCATTTAAGCTCCTGATGAAGAGCCAACAATTACTGCTCTGCTTACACTGGCAGATCTCTGAATTCCAGAGCATCTGAGCATGGGTGAGCAGCCCTACAGTACTGCAGAGCCCATCTGCCAGCCTGGCCCTCCTTGCTTGCTGCAGGACGAGAGGCAAACACAAGGTTCCTTAGCTGAGCTCTCACTGGAACTGAACCACCTCAGTTTTGCTCCAAGCACAGCCTTTTGGAGGGAAGCAGGATGCGATGGGGAGGAAAGCGCAGCCATGGACAAAATGAGAGAATGTTTTGGGTTGGAAAGGACCTTAAGATCATCCAGTTCCAACCCCTGCCATGAGCAGGGACACCTCACACTAGACCATGTCACCCAAGCCCCTGTGTCTAACGTGGCCTTGAACACTGCCAGGGATGGAGCATTTACCACTTCTCTGGGCACCCTGTACCAGCACCTCAGCACCCTCACAGGGAAGAGCTTCTGCCTTATCTCCAACCTGAACTTCCCCTGTTTCAGTTTGAACCCATCACCCCTTGTCCTGTCACTCCAGTCCCTGATGAAGGTCCCTCTGCAGCATCCTTGTAGCCCCCTTCAGACCCTGGAAGCTGCTCTGAGGTCTCCAGCAGCTTCTCTTCTCCAGGCTCAACAGCCCCAATGTTCTCAGCCTGTCTCCATACGGGAGCTGCTCCAGCCCCTGCTCCTCCTCGTGGCCTCCTCTGGGCTTGCTCCAAAAGCTCCATGTCCTTCATATGTTGGGGACACCAGAAAGCACAAGATATTGCCAGCATCCCCTTTGTGGATCCATTGGCCCCTCCACTGCCCCATCAACAACAGGATAAGGAGGGGCCAGACCATGTGGGACAGCAATTACCCGGCCTTTCCACCCCATTAACCCAGCAGAGGATCACAGCACTGATGGGAACCTGCTGGAGGAGAGGCCAAGGACCAAGTTATCATTTGCCTTTCCAATGGTTCAAGAGAAACACCTACAGTGCTCATCCAATTGCACCCGGCTCCTTTTTCCTGCTACTGGAAGACAAGCACTGTTTCATTAGGGGCTTGGCTGCAATTCCTCCCTTATTTGGGATGCAAACTTTCTGCCACAGTTAGGGGCAAATATTCACTTCAACCTGTGTTGAAAGCCACAAAGCATTCAAGCAGGCTGGGCAGAAAACCATCTCCACCCACCGGGACCACGCTGGTTACCCCTGTTTCAAAGGCACACATCCAACATGGGTCAAGGCATGTTTCCAGCTCCTGCTGTTGCTTGTGCAGCTGCTAACTAGTCTACCTTTGCCAGAAACAAACCTTGCCACCATTCAGATTGATTTAGATCCCTGGTTTAGGAGCCAGTTGCACGCATGAGCTCTCGGGGCTTAGAGAGACAGTTGTAGAATCATGTTAAGACCAGTTAGTGTCACAAGCTGTCACCTCTTAACCAAGCAGGAACACATCCCCATGCAGATGTGAGACAGAACAGCACTGGCTTCACCCATGCATTACCCCCTATGCTTGTCACTCTGCTGTCATGCAGCAAGTCAGTTCTGGTGGCTCAGTTTTGAATATGGGCCCTTAGGGAAGAAGCACAAGTGGGGTTGAGATCTGCAGGCAGGCTCTTTGCTCGAGGAGAAAGGATTTCCTACCAAGCCTAATCCCCTGTAGACAACTGTGCAGACACAGATCCCATTAGAGAGGCTGAGCCCTGGATCTCTGCACATCAGCTCGGAGCAGAACCACATCCTGGCTGAGCTGCACAAAGCCTCCAGTCACTGATACTCAGGGAAAACACCACTTCCAGTTTTAATGGAAAGCACTTCCAGTACCTGACTTCCAACCAAAGTAGCACGAGTTGAAACACAAGAACAAGCAGCTGTAAATGAAAACATGGGAAGCACCAAGAGCTTTGGATTAGAGTGACCTGAGATGCCAGAGAAGGTTTTTCTGCCAACACAACAGCTTGCTTAACCTGGGATTCACTGGCATGCAAGCTTACTGGTGCCAGGTCCATGCTGACATCCCTTATTGTCTTCCCCTTGATAAGCAGCCAGTTAAGCAGCAAGAACCTGTAGTTTAGGTATCAGTCTGTGCCTGGTCCATGCCCGTGGGGAGGATGCAGCCTGATGATAGAGCTCTCATCCCAAACACAGGCACAGCTCCAGCACATTGGGACCATCCCCAGCACATCCACATCCCATCAGAGCTTGGTCCAGCCCCACAACCAGCATCATCCTTTCCTCATTGTGGCTGGACAATTTGGTTTCTGCTATGGATACAGTGAACTGAGCCAGAGCCCACTGCAGCAAGTAGGGGAACAAGTAAGGCCCCAAATGCAATGTCCTCTCTTCCAGACTAAGATTTAACCATATAGGGGTGATTAAAGCACACTTTGCTCATGCCAGATGATTTTCATCGCTCCAATGTGAAACCTGCTTCTTAATCCACCATCTTCCCCTCCCTCCTCCTTCTCCTCCCGTGACATTCACTCCCTCCCACAGCATTTTCCCACTTCAATTCTGTTTGTGCAATTGCACCATTTTCTCCTGGAGAAAAGGCACAAACCCCCCTGACATGTAAAACCCTTTTTCCCTTCCTCCCAGTGTACCCCTGACCCAAGCCCAGGTCCTGTACTTGGTGCTGTCATTGCCTTGTGTTTCCCCATCAAGCTGATTCAGAGTCTGAGAAGGGCAGCACAGCTCCACTACATCAAGGAGATAGGATTAGATCTAATCTTGTTTATCAGCACAATTAAGGCTCTCATTCAATCTTCTTCCCCTAGTCTGGAGAAGGGAAAAGAAAAGATCCAAAGCACTTGGCAACTCTGAAAAGGGATTAAAAGTCCACATCAAAGTCACTGCGGGCAGGATGAGTGTCACGATGCAGCAATACCTGCTTCCACCAGAAACCTGGTGTTTGCTTTTGTATCCAAAGAAAGGCACAAAACACCATCTCAAACTCTCATTAGCAAACCCCCCAGCCCCATTGCCTGCAATGACTGTGCAGAACATACAAAACCAGCTTTCCAACAGCACCAAAGGAGCACGAGGGAACAGGAAAGGCACCAGCTCAGAATTCAAAGTCCTCATTAGCCATGTCGATTGCCCAGGCAAACTTTTCCCTCTGTGTCTTGTTGTAGATCTTCTCAATGGGGACACCAAACTTCTTACACCTACACAGACCACAAAACATAGTCACAGAATGGTCTGGGTTGGAAAGGACCTTATGATCATCCAGTTCCAACCCACTGCCATGGGCAGGGACACCTCACACTAGACCATGTTGCTCAAGGCTCTGTCCAACCTGGCCTTGAACACTGCCAGGGATGGGGCAGCCACAGCTTCTCTGGGCACCCTGTGCCAGCGCGTCAGCACCCTCACAGGGAACAGCTTCTGCCTTATCTCCAACCTGAACTTCCCCTGTTTCAGTCTGAACCCTCTCACATCAGTGGGATGTGCTACCCATCCCACCCTGCTCCCACCGAAGTGGTCCTCACCTTAGTGTGCAGCATCTTTCACCCACGCAAACTCCTTTAGCCCCATGCTCCTCAAGGAATTAACTTTGTGTCACTGCCAATAAAGACATTCAAAGTAACCCCTTCTGGCCCTAAACCCCAGTTATTTGCAGCAAGGGAGGCCTTAGCTTTGGAATGCCCCATCCCTGGCAGTGTTCAAGGTCCGGCAGGACAGAGCCTTGGGCAACATGGTCTAGTGCGAGGTGTCCCTTGGTCTAGTGTGAGGTGTCCCTGCCCACGGCAGGGGGTTGGAACTGGGTGATCTTAAGCTCCTTTCCAACCCAAACCATTCTATGACTCTACGTGCACATCTCTGAAGGATTATGTCCCCCATGGTGTGCCCAACACTTACCAAGCTATGCTAATCCTGGGGTCCAGGTAATTCAGCTTGGACGTGCCCAGAGCTATCTGCTTGTTCTCCTCTTTATCTGTGGCCTGGACATTCAACTTGGAAAGCTGCTCTTCCAGGCTCTTCAACTTCTTCTTCTTCTTCTCCACATTGCTGAGGGCAGAGGAAGAACATCACAGACAGCACGGTAAAGGGGAAAAGAAACAGAGGTAAAATACAGTTCTCCTGGTCTGCTACTGCCTGGAAGCATGATGGGAAACCAATGAGCTTCAGTTTAGAGTAGTCTCTACACTGACCTTCAGTCCTGTAAGGTCTGAACCTAGAAATAGCCCAGAATGGCAGAATCAAAGATGCCATTCAGCACTCACCTATTCCTCAAGGACTTTGACCTGGTTAAGACACTTCTATTGAAGTTATCACCACCAAGGCTGGGCAAGCACAAAGCCCAGCATGCAAAGACCACCTCCCTCAAATCCAGGCTCCATGAGCAACAGTTGTCACTGATAACCTGCTCTGCATCTCACTAACGCAGGGAAACAAGAAACCCCAAGGGTAAAACTTAACATATAAGCCTCGTTCCTCCTCCTGTCTTTAGGAATTAAGGCACAGTTGGGCTCTAGGAAGTGAGGAGCATCAAGGCCAGTCTGTGTATCCCCAGCTCCAACCTCATGCACAAAGGTATTTGTAGGGTAACTCTACACCACCAGCTTGTGTTGAAGTCTCAGTATTCAGTGAGGTGTTCATTATGTGTTCATACCACAAAGACACCCCTTGAAGGAGCTCTTTGCAATCCTACTGTTGCAAGGACCCATCCACAAGACCTTGACCCATCTACCAGGCTGCCATGGGACAAGAGGTACCCAATATGGGTATGTCGTGGTTCAAGCCCAGCCGGCAA
>NW_009921218.1:17501-22262 GCF_000696875.1 Nestor notabilis | reverse complement strand
CTGACCCAGGTGTAGGACCTTGCACTTGATTGTTGTTATAACTTTGGTGGAAGTGAATGGGACACAGATCTGCAATTTGGCCACCCCAGTTCACATTCATGAGCACATTTCATCAAGGTGCCTAATCAGGTGCCGTGGGGTCAAACGCATGCATCTCTTCTAGACGGAAGTGAGGCAGGTCTAAAGTGGCCTAACAAAGTAAGGTGCCAGTTGAGCAACTCGATTGTCCCTCCTCCTCTCCTAGTTTCATACATATGGGAGAATTTTTACCAAAGTGATAAGATAAATGTTGAGGTCCTTAAATCTAGATCCACTGCTATCACCAGCAGGGGAACCCTGGCAATCACATCTTAGAAACAAGCAATGGTGTGCCACCATTTGCATTAAAAATAGCTAATGTCATTCTCCTGTCTTGCTGGCAGCAAATGCCATGCAGATGATCAGTGCAGACTTACTTCTGTGCCCAGTTCTTGTTTAGCCATGGTTCTTGATGGCTGCTGGAAGAGAAACATTGACCTGTTCTTTAGAAGCAGAAGGGCAAGTACTTGTTAATGGGGTACTTTGGAGATCTCCTCCCTACCCAGTACAGAATAATCCAGCACAGACACTGCTTCATTGACAGCAGATGGAGGAAACAGACACGGAGACCTTTCAAACACTGAAATCAGAATTTGTTTAGGACCATGATGAGAGATCATGGGAGATTCATGGTTCTTACCAGTAGAGGAGAGTAGATACTGGGAGAAATGGCTGAACAAATATTCTCTTCTCTCTCATGTGATCTGACTAGTACTCTAGATGCTTTAATTGTATGTGTGATAATGGAAGTACTTGGGCTATTTCCTTTCTGCATCTTCCTGTGTGGCTCCTTCCTACACTTTTGATTTAAATGCTGTTTAATGTCATCCTTGCTGCCAGGATAGGTGAGCATCTTTCACTGTGGAGATCCAGAGGTGATAAAAGAAAAGGACTAATAGCTGTCACTGAAGCTGACAAACTCTTGTTAAGATAGCACTAACACTTGCTTTCACATCTCTCTTCCCTCTACAGCTAATTTTTGGTTCTGGATGGAAGTGTCTATGTTTCCTGGCTGCCTTGGAAGGCTGGGCAACTGTTACAACCAGTACAGGGAAGTCTATGAGGTTATATGCCATATAGTTAAAGAAAAAATTACCTTCTCAGACAAAACCAGAAACTGATCCTCTAAAAAAAGATGACCAATTCTAAATGAAAGTGGAGCTATTGGAAGCTACTTAGGGTAAACCAGATTTCTGTTCCTTTCCTTCCTAATTAGTTATCCAGCTTAATTTATTAGTCTGTCACCCACATGTGAGGGACTCTAAAGAAAAGTGGACAAAACCAGACTGTGAAGTTAATTATTTGGCCAGCTGGAAACAGCTTGTATGTTGCAGACTGGGCACCCCTGTGAGTGATGAATTTCATCAAAGACTTTTAAAAAGGGACGAAAAGAGGTTATATTACTTTTTGTCAGGATCACAACCTCATCATTTGCAGACTGCTTGTCCACCAGATTAAAAAGTAGGAACTGCATATTAGGAGAAAGGGAATTGGGCTACTTGAGAGAGATTTTTGGCACTGTGAGAGCCAACTGCTCAGAAAACATGAGCATAGCCTATAAAGAAATGAGTTTTCCCTTAAAATAATGAAAGATAAAATAGTTCATGACTGGTAAATATACATTTATATGCTTATTGATTCCCTTTTACCCCTAGTGCTTGACTGACTATGAGATGGCTGTGATTGTTCCGTTGTTTTTTTTTTTATTTACAAACATACTGTGCTCTGCAATTCCAGAAACCTGCCAGGGCCTGGAAGACTTGTCCCTAGTATGGTTTGCCTACACATCCCAGCTAGGTAAAGGAAAGTGGCATGGGCTGAGAAACACAAGACCAGCATTTTGACCCAAGATGTTTTGTGAAGGGGAAGTCCCAGGTGTTTTCAGCACAAGTGTGAGCTCTGAAAATGAAGTTAAAGCTGTCAACCCTGACTGAAAATGAAAGGGGTCATGCAACAGTGCACGTAGGAGATGGAAATACCAGGGCAAACAGCTTCAAAGAGAGAAAAAAGAGACGAAGAGAGAGAGGAAGGGCAAGAGAGATCAAGGGATGAAGAAGCAATTTCTTTGGACATTTGGCAGTGGGGACAAAATGCCAGTATACTCAGATAAAAATGTGCAGTTTACAACAGAAATGGTGAATTGGGTACAAGACAATCAGCCATTTCTGGGCTGGGCAGGGAACAGGATAAACTAGCAAGAAGATTGACTAAGGTTAAGGAATAGTTGAGGCCAAGAAGCTGAAGGCCACCCACGCAGATCAAATGGGAAAGCGCTAATGGGAAAGACATTTTGAGAGTTAAAAATATAACTGATTCCTTCATCTGGGAACACAGAGCTGTAAAATAACAGCTGTACAGCAAGGCAGAACAAACTTTTCTTCAGTGTTTGAATGAAAGGTGGTTGAATGGAAAGACACCGTCTGCTTTATCAGAAATTGGCTCTGACAGGCCCTCAGCCAGGGCTGCTTCGTGTGGAGAAAGGCACAGTTGCATTCCTCTGAGATGGCAACACAGATCTGTCCCACAGGCCAGCACAACAGTCTTCAAAGTAACAATGAAATATTAGACGTTTTAAAAGGATTTCCCACTATATTGATGTTGTTCCCATAACACAAGCCAAGGAGTAGGAAGGCAGAACATCAAAACACATTTGCATGCACTTGGAAACAGGCATCTCTTCTGTACCAGATAATGTTTTTGGACTGCAAGTCCATGGAAAAGTCTTCCTATGGCACCTGCACCAAAGGCAGGATGCTGAGTGTCCTGGGTTCAGCTACAGCAGTCATTTTGTCTCCTTCTTAGTAGCTGGTGCAGTGCTGTGTTTTTGACTTTCAGTCTGGGAACAACGCTGATAACACCGATGTTTTTAGTTGTTGCTCAGTAATGTTTACTCTGACCAAGGACTTTCTCAGTCTCATGCTTTGCCAGAGAGGAGGGGAAGCCAGGAGGAAGCAGAGGCAGGACACCTGACCCAAACTGGCCAAAGGGGTATTCCATACCACAGCACGTCATGCCCAGTATATAAACTGGGGGGAGTTACCCGGAAGGCCAGATCGCTGCTCGGGTCGGGCTGGGTATGGGTCGGCGGGTGGTGAGCGGTTGTGTCCTTTTCCCTTGTTATTCCTCTTATCATTATTACTGGTAGCAGTAGTGGTTTGTATTATACCTTAGTTACTGGAGAGCTGTTATCTCAACTCGTGGGAGTTACATTCCTTCGATTCTCCTCCCCATCCCTCCGGGAGCGGGGGGAGGAAGGAAAAGGGGGGGAGGGAGCGAGCGGCTGCGTGGTTCCAAGTTGCCGGCGGGGCTTGAACCACGACACTGAGAAAGCAGTCTCCATTGCTGATGGTGTTTGAAATAGTTTAAACCCATGGACATTTTGAACCCTGTAGGGATGAACACTCCAGTTCTGCCCTACCATTCAATCTGACCACTTCAATTGCTATGAGGACAACACCTGGCCCTGGAGTTTAGGGTTGCTATGACTGTAGTGACTAGCTCAATGCAGAGCATAGACTTCAAATATACTATGATTCAGACTAATAGCATAGAACTCATGCACTTCAGTTCAGAAGTAAAACTGATGCAATGCAGGCAAAATATTGCTATGCCTGTTGCAAGGAGTTAATTATTCATCTGTCAGTGGCACCTCTGCTTGAGGGTGAGCATTGATAACACTAAAAGCTCAGTGAACAACATGAGAACCACAGGTCACAAGATGCAAGAGACAGCAAGCTCAGGAACTGAAAACACTCTTTGCACTTCCCAATCATCATATTCTCTAGCAACACAGGACACAGTCACTGATGCTGTCTGCCTCTATGCACTCTTCTTCCTGCTAGCTCAGTGTTCCCCACTATTACAACTCTTAAAATTTCATTTTGAGCTGCAATACATGACAAATGCAAAACAGTGTCATCTTCTACAGTTTTTTATCTTACAGTCTTATCAGCACTTCCAAAATCCTCTGCAAAGCTTGAAAGAGTCACAAAGAAGAAAAAGACTACCATCCTGCAGTGTAAGGACTGACTGTTTTATGATGTAGTTACTACTCACATACTCACACTGGAATAAGGTGCTGGCATGCCTGAAGGGAAGGGTAGTTTGCTGAGTTACTGATGAATTTCCTTCAGATTAACCACATTCATACAAGAAAACTATGTAGAACCCTTGTTGCTTCATCAGACATTAATTTGTAGACAAGCCTGTCAGATTTTCTATCAAAACTTCTGGTTTGTGATGGAAATCAGGTTTCCAGATTTAGTTCCTTAGCTTTTCAAACACTATTCTTTCTTATTCTAAAGTTATTATTCCAATATCCTTATTATTCCAATGTCCTTATTATTCCAATGTTACTCCAGAACTAGCTCTAAAGCATTCAGTGGCATCCAGATTTTTAGCTGACAGGATATGTAACAAGGGTGGAAACATTTACTGATATTATCTGGTGAATCAATGCATGAGAGACATCTGAGAACAGCATCTATTGACATCTGTTTGAGATGTAGCATGTCTTTAAGCTATTGTGCCTCTTATCAACTGCAGCTGTTACCTCTGCCTTTTATTTTCAAATCCAAGAAAATGCAAAATGAAATGTACTTTTGCAATAAAAAGGGTACCTGTCTTGTGCCTGTTTTAAGTATTTACAGTGAAGTACTAAGCTGCCTGAGCTAGAGAGAAAAA
>NW_009921218.1:0-17470 GCF_000696875.1 Nestor notabilis | reverse complement strand
TTGCAGGGGAAAGAGCCTATGGAAGATTGCTTAATCAACGTAATCTGGCAAAGTGCTGCTTGCTGGAACAGACCATGCTCTTCAGTACTGGCTAAAGAATAGCAACAATTTTTCAAGGCAATGGACATTCTTTTAATACTAGCAAATGATGTGCTACAGCATTTTCACCATAATCAAACACAAAAGAAAAGTCAGACTTACCACTGGATGAACCTTTTTCAATCACGTATGTGAGATGCAGGGATAAGAAGGAAAGGGCTGTGGAAAAGCGTAACAGGTTCTAACCAGATAGGAGGCAGAACAGGCACCCAGCAGTCAGCAGTTGCAAAATGGCTACGGTAAGACTGGAGCAGTTCGACTCTGTAAAACTTAAAGGGCCAGATTTATACAAGCACACTGGGGGAAAAGCCTGTGTAAAAGCATGATTCTCCACTGGGAGAAGGCAGGCCCCAGTCCCGGAAATATTTAAGCATGTTCTTAACTCTAAGCATATGAGTACTCCCGTTGACTTCAGTCTGTGTATTCCTGTACAAACAATTAAACATGCATATAAAATTCTGCTGTACTGTGTTTACTGAAATACAAAAAGTTTCTCAGGAAGGAGATGTCCTAGCAGAGTACTTGTTACAGCTTTATCACAGAAGGAGTAGGGTACAGTCATGGTTACTTCCCCCACTGGTGATTTACCCTGACCAGCTAATAGTGTTAGGACACATTCTAGAAGTCCAAGCAAAAACTAAAAATAAATATTTGTCTAAAAATTGATGCAACAAACATTGCTTATGTATTCATTCCTGTATTTCTATTGTATTCAGTGCGATCCTTGTAATAGGCCCCATCCAATTCAAAGCACTTTCGACTGGTCAAAGTAAGTGAAAATCATCTCAGTTACTGATTTACAACACCCCTCTTCTCTACACCTGAATCACAGAGATGCAGCCAATATGTGTCAATATTTTTGAAGGGGGAGCAGAAACACCCTAATGATAGGGCACAGGTATCTTTATAAGCTTACCATTGGAAAAGTGATCTCATGCATACCTGTGCTCTTCTCCAATTTTCTGCACTGTATCAAAGAAATAACATTTTCCTTGTCTGCAGCATTCAGCAACTTTCATGATAGATAAGCATTTCAAGTGTTAGCACTTATTCTTACAATTACCTACATGGGAAGGAGACTTTAAAGCAGAAGACACTGAAGCAACATCAGAGGGTTTCAAAAGAGGGCTCCCTCTTACCCTTGCTGCCCAAGACCATCATAGCATGGCTGCATGGAACAGCTGGAGCCTATACAGTGTGCTCAGCCCTTTGTGCACTGCAAAGACGCCCTAAACAACATATTTGAGGTTTCCTTTCAGGCCAGCTGGGTGGAATCACTACTTCAGGACACTTAGTAGTATATTTCTGCAGCTATGTGATATGAATAGGCAACAAATTTTGACTCAGACTTGCTCTGAGGTGACTGTTCTATACAGCCACAGGGATGCAGCTATTGGGTTGATGATGGGATTTATTTGTTTATATTAAATAATGTAAGTAGTTATGAGTTGACAGAAACGAAACACCTTTTTTTTTCTTGTGTGTGCATTTTTCCCTGTGATTAGAAACTAATCTTAGCAGTTTTCCCAAAGCCATAATTTTCCTCCCATCATTGATTTTCCTCTATACTCTTCTCAGGTTTCCACAAATCTGAAATCAACATTAGAGCCTATTGAAGATATTTTACTTTGTAAAACTTCATTAAATTTGTATCACCAAATAAAACTGTGTATATGCAATAACTCTGACTTGCACAGAACCCATAAACCACTCATCTTTGATTGCCTCCAGACATAAAAGGCTATGACCTTCTTAAACATCTTAGCACCAGAGGAATTGCTTTGCAAGTTTCATTCACCACAGCATGTCTCAGAAAATGTGGAGAGTTTTTCCCACTAACTAGGATGTCCTGAAATGTTGTGAGACCCATTCTGCTCTTACTTACACCACTAATTTATATTATTACACAGTCATCTCAGTGAGGCTGATTACTAGACTCCAGTTTCCTATGCTTAGTACCAGTAGTTCCCACTTCTCATTTTGTGTAGCCATGTGGGTTTGTAGCTTTTTTACAATGTGTCATGATTGATTACATGTTATTAACATGTCATGGAAACTTGCTATATGTAACTTAAAATTGGATTCTTAATGAATATCTGGGCCTGAATCTGCTTTTTCTTATACTTAGTTCATTCTGAAGCATAACTCTGAAGGCAATGTGTGGTGGAGTAAGATTAAAAGGGATCTGTGGGCTGAATACTACTCCCAGGAACAACTCTGAAGATAGACGCGTGGGGTGACAGACATTGAACACATGGCAATTTACACGATTCAAACATTACTAATAGGTTAAGACTTCATGTATTCTGCAATCAACTAATGGGGTTAGGTTTATCACCTCAAAACTGCTTAATAATAGAAATTCAAAGGCAATCTCTTAAGGGGACTTCTTTATACCCTGTCATTAAAATAAAGGTTCCTTGTAAGGCATTAACACAGGTGGGAAGAATTTACCATACAGGGATAAGAAAATTAGACAAGAAATGTTCCAGTGGTTATTTTAAATATCTCTGGGTGATGTAGTAGATAAACAGGGCTAAGGAACTTCAGCGAGTTTGAAGCCTTTTGCTTTCTGAGCCAGAGAGGCTGCCCTTTCCAGAGACATACTCCTAAAAAATTAGGTACCAAAAGATTTATTATCTGGAAAGACAAAAAGTTTTAAAATATTTTTCTTCATTGCTTTAACATGAAGCAACTCAGAGTGTATGTCCCTCTAGACATGAAGGCAGAATAAGATTATTCCATGATACAACTATGCTTTGATACAACAGGTGACTTTTTATAGCTTTCTACAAAATTTCATTTAATTGTTTAAAAGCTGGATTTGTGTTCCCTTGAATATATGTAGGCATAAGAATTTGGTTAAGTAAGCATATATCTCTTTTTACTGTACTGAAGTTTGAACATTCATCTTTACGGTATCAAATGCTAACATATCCCACATTAGATGCTTATTCCACTCATATATACTGATGCTTAGTGTGCAATTTCCCGCAGCTAAGGTTGTGTTAGGCAATGCTCTGCAGAAAATGGAAATGCTATTTAGCATACAATTTTCTGGTAGCTACTTTAGATTATGTGAAATTGTCTCTTCACTTATTATTTTCAGAAGTAAAAAAGGTTTCTGAAAGACTGTTGGTTGAAAAGCAACATGATAAGGAAGAAGATAAAGTAGCTTGCAGCAGAAACCTGTTATATTTGCAAAAGGAAAAATGAGGAAGCTAAAAAAGCAGCCCTGATGGAGGAAAAAAGATAGGCTATAGAAGAGATTTCCTGTCTAGTAAAGACAATAGGCACTTGCTTGAGAAAGCAGAGTGGAGCAGACAACAGCAGGAGAAATGTTTCCAGTGGTTCTCACAGAATTGGAACACAGTTTTCTTTGGCATATGAATTAGCTGCAAGAGCCAAATGTCTTCAGAAACAGCTTATCCTCTAGTAGCTGTCTTTTGCTTAAACTCTCTAAAAACGCATCTGTAAAGCACTGTGAAGCATGAAGCCATTCCAAATGCAATCAGTTAGATAAGGCAGCACCCATTCTGACTTAGACACTTGTTCTAACAAACTTAGTAATTCAAAGCTCTGTGGAGAAGAAACTTCAGGCTGCCTGCTGCACGGCAGGACGTCATGGATTAGTTTCTCATGTACAGGCCAAGTGGTTTAGCAAGAACTCAGCCAAGATGCAAAGACCAAAGGGAAAATACTGCTCTTAGATCTGCAGAGGTGATCTCCGACCGCCACATCTATGAAATCAGAGTGCAGGTCTGTGTGCATTTTTGTGTGCATTCCTGGGAGAAAGCAGTTGCTTGCAAGGAGTTTACCCACTTGTTTTCTGTATCTGATGTTTGCTGGGAGGAGGGAAGAGGCTGAGAGACAAGAAACATTAGTCTATAGTGTTCCAGAAGCAAGAACTTTTCTTCACAGGCGTACATCAAAGTTCCCACATAGTCGCATTTTAAATCCATTCCTTACAGGGCAATGATCTCATTGAAGAGGAAAGTCTCTGGGGACACACTGGCTCATGAGAGGAAATTAATGAATGGCATGCAGCTTATACACTGCTGGTTATGTCCTTGTTTGTCAGCTACCAGCAACACAGGCAATTAGAAGAATTCAAGTCCAGCTGAAGCTTGGATACTGATTGTCAGCTTGGCACTAGCTTCCCTGCTGTCAGGTCTTAGTTGACAAAACATTCCAGTCTCAGAGTGACTCAAGCATTTTCTCTCTTATACGTTTTATATAAATGATGAAACGCACTTGAGATAAAAAATAAAAAATTGCTAGAATGTCTTTATTATTACATAAATGGGCATGGGACCAGGGTCGTGTATTCTATATAATTCAGTGCTGATGTACAATTTCAAGAACATAAGTGGAAAAAAAGGAATCATCTGTGCCAAGATGCTCAGGATCCACTTATAAGAAGATTTACACATGTGTTCAGCTCTACACAGTGCAAAACCACTATACAGTGACACTGTTCACAGGTTTAAAATGATGTCTGGAGATTTTGTAAGATTAGATCCCTCATTTTGCTACTTGAAATGGAACTTCTGTAGAAGTGCTTCATATGTAGATGCATACAAATGAAACACATTTTTTAAGTTGTGAGGAATTCTACAGCCCCCTAATGAGTAGAAGTCTTTTGATAACAGATGGGCAACAACTAATAATTTCCTTACTTTCACATGTATTATACCTTTATCTGAAATAGAGAAGTGTGAAATTAATTCTCCTTTTTAAGTTAATATTTTGTATGGATTTTATTTATTTCCCCTCTTTTATCTTAGCATTGTCCAGTTCTATGCTAAGAAAATTTTTCAAATATGAGACACAATGATTTATGCTCTTGTTAAAAATAGAAATACATAGAAGCTTGTTATTTATTGCAAGTGGGCTAGGAATTCACCTGGATTCCATTTATTTATTTATTTAAATTTAGGCATGCCTAGCATTTCATGGGAAAGAGACAGTTGTATCCCGGTCAGACACGGCTGGGAGCTAGGTCAGAATGCAAGGACTGGACCCCTTATCAGACCTCGGAAGACCATGTTTCTGCCTTCTCAGCATGTGCACAGTTATCAGAACAGAAGATGTGTTCCCACTTTGCATATTCTAACTTTCAGTGCTTCAGTTTGATTCCTTTTCGCCATTCCCCAAGGGACTCACTTATAAACCAACTATGACAGTAATCATACATAATTATTGGGTTTGGATACCTCTGTTTCAGAGCCATGACATTGATTTGGTAGATATTACAGTGTTATTGGAATGACTCCCCTGTAACATCGTTGTGGTCAGATTTATTTATTCAGCACAGAGAGCGAGTCTTCAGCTCCTTCTTACTGTGCACGGAACTGCCAAAACCATTCAAAAAATAACAGCGGTCATAAGCATCTATACATGCTTCACTCTTAAGGTGAAGATAGTCTGTAAAGGATTTTCAGAGTTCTGCTTAATATTCTGTATGTTCTGCCTCTTGGTAGTAAATATAAATATTTAAGTCTGAAAAGAAACAATGAAATATGCATGTCTTGGGTTACTGGGACAGTTCCAGGTAACATGGAAGTCAATGGAAAGACTCTCCTTGGCTTCAGTGAGGTATGGGTCAAGTTGCAAGCCAAGAATAGACTACAAAATACTGCCATAACAATTCCTCTCTTCTGATGTCCAAGCTTCAGAGATGATAAGGGGAGTTCTGTAGGGCTTTTGGCTTTCCAACCCAACTGAAGACTCTATATTTGGCAATGGAAAATAGCCCTATTTAGAGCATTTTGTAAATAATGTTAGTTATAGGCAATGAATTTTTTCCACTGCCTATATATAGTTATCTGAAACACTGTTATGTTCAGGTCAAGAGACAAAAAGTTATTTAATACAGCTTAGGTTTAATGTCACATTGAACTGCTTTAACTCAACATTGAGAAGCAGTTGTACTCCATGAGAAGTTCTAATGTTCATGTTCCTACAGTATTATTAAAAGCATATCTAGTTTACCAAGATCAGATTACCTATCTCAGTCAACAAACCTAAAAGTATAGCCCACCACACTCAGAGACCACTTTTGAAATACACGTAATTCCACATCCCAAATGAGTCAGATAGAGCTTCATAGGTTGTTGATTCCCAGGTAGGTAAAGCATTGCAGGAACACACAGGCTGTAAGCATACAGGACATCCATGTGGCCACAGGGTTCATCTTAGTGTACCTGATGTTCCTAGCTGCTCCTTAGGTCTTGCTTGTACATACACAGCCAGAGACAACACTGATGGTTCTTGCCAGATAAGATATACCTTGATCTGTGCAAGGATGACAGATTTAGTATTTTTAATGAAAAATGTTACCCCTAAAGCAGATTCCAAAGGAATTTTCTGTATTCCATTGTCAAGCCTATTGGGTGCTTAATCAAAGCTATTTGAATTATTGCTCTTTTCTCTTTAGTCACACCAAAAATGAGCTGGTATTTTCATTGTCTAAATGATAAATTAGCCAATGATCATTAATAGTACCTTAGGCCTCAGAATCCAAACTAAAATCCAGAGTAGAAGGCATTCCACAAACATAAAAGCATATTACATGAAAAAGAGTCAAGGTGGCAGGAAAGTAACATAACATTTCCACACTATTATATTGAATTATGACACTTCCTGTAGGATATCACTGAAGCAAAAAACACAGATGTATTCATACAAGAAAATTATTCATGGAGGTTGGCCCTATTGACAAATATTTAGCATTAATGTTTAGATGCCTGTTCTGATGTTAGATGTCTCCAGAAGCAGGAAAAATGTTAGACTCTTGAATTAGCCAGGAAGTAACAGTTTCATCTACAGTGACCTAAGGTGCTGGTAGCCTCTCCTTCTCACATGCCAAGTCCAGTTGTGGTGAACACTTTCAAGAAGTTCCAGATGTTTTTGATTCTTTCTAATTAATCTCTGTTTGTCCTGGGCATTGCATCTGTAGGAGATGTCAGGATTTGCTATTTCCTCTCTTGCCTAACTCTGCAGTGGGTTTAAGGTTCGTTTAAGGACACACTGACCAGTTAGAAAATACTGTTTGAGTCAAATTTTGTCAAGGTGCCCAGAGAGTTTCAGAGCAGTGGATGCTGGGAGAGGGGCAAAGAAAGGGACACTTATTATTTAGGCATACATTCATATCTCATTTCTGCTGTGCCTCTGCATAGTCTTTCATGTCTCAAGTGGTCACACGGTTATAGCATGTCTTTCCTGGAGATAACTCAGATGCTTGGCACCACTGAACTGTGAAACATGTATGCACATGGAGAATCACACCATTGGTTATAATGATTTGTAATTTATCCTATCTGTAAGTGCATACAGTACTTCTCTATTCTCTGTTCCTGAGAAATATCCATTCCTCCCATACATGAACTATCTGTTACTCTAGTACTTATCTACCTATTAGGGACCAGAAATGTTTTGTAGTAAATTCCACCAACTCCATAGCATCAAACAATCAGAATAAATTCTTCTCTGATATTGCAGACATATTCATCCATATTGAAATTCCAGATCACCACATTTTAAATATAATGATAGTCACATCAGTATAGTACTCAGACCTGTTTACATGCAACCAGTTCTCCAGTCCATTCCTTTAATGTCTCATTCTCATTTACTCTTTCATCCCAAAGAAGAAATTTAATTTGCACAGACCCTGCGTTTTCTCTCTGAAGAAGACCTCTGCAGTCATACGGAGGTCATTCTCTTATCTCATTCTCTTATCTTCTATATCCCATTCATGTCCACAGAATCTTCACACAAGAACTGTACAGCACTTTGCAACCACTAAGGAAACAAGCCAAAACAGGGAACAAAATTTAATTCATTCTTTCTAAAAATTATAGTGAAAACACATAAAATTACCACTTCTAGCTCATGTCTCCAATAGGTGAAAAGCAGCAGTCATGACAGCATCAAACTGAGAAATGGGGGACTGAATTTCTAATACAGCAGTGACAAAAAGGATCACCTTGACCCAGTCATGTTTCACCCTGTATCTCAGTTCCCCACCTGTAAAGTGGGAATAAGATGAGGTACAATTGAGAAGCACCATGTTAGAACTGTATATTGCTACATGGTTGCTGAGAACAGAGCCTGGTGGGCTCCATTAACTGATTCTTTGGAAGTCCCCCCAGAAGAAGACATTAAGAGAGATAAGAAACTCCTGCTGCCTTTTATCAGGCAATTCAGCGACACTAAAATCTTTGTACACTAAGAAGGGATGCAGCTTTGGACAGATTTTAAAAAAAGATAAAAGCAGACACAGCCGCATGGATACGCAAATGACATCCTTTCAGAATTAGCTTTGCCCCTTTTATCTTCATAAGAAGCCAAGCTGAACTTCAACCTTTGGATTCTCCTGAGGCATTAGCTTTTCATTGTGAATGAATGGCTGATCACATTATGACAGACAAATGATCGGCAGCAGGAGGGTTTACCAACATACCGTGCACTCCCACAGTCACTGAGGGGGAAGTCTAATGAGCAAATAACCTGCTGCAACTTTCTACATATTTCCTGTAATTGAGAACTCTTCTGTACTTTGTCTGGAATGCAGATGCTTGTCAGTCATGGGGTCATAAATAGGATTAGGGACTGTTTCTGGAAAGGCAGACAACTAGCTTTAGATGTTCAGTTGAAAATACAGATGTTTTCTGGCTGCATGGCTGTTAGGCATTGGTATCTCCAAGTCTGTTTAAGCAGGCTTGGCTACTAACCCTTCCCTGAGGCCCCAGTCTTGCAACTGGTGCAGATCCCTACTAATTTTTGCCTATGCAAGCAGTTGCAAGATCCAAGCGTTAAAAGCTCTGGTTAGCAACATACAGCATAGAACTGACTTTCCAGCCTCTATCAAAATGATCTCCAACATCAAATGGGGACTGAGACCTCTTTTCTGTTAAGACATTTGTTTCAGACCATTTCACAAAAAAGATTTTAAGTATAATTTCCCTGTAAGGAGAATCCCTAATAACTTCCCTAAGCTACCCTGAGAAACCTGATAAAATAATAGCCTTCTGAGAACCTTAACCTCCTTTATCCCAATTACAGCTGCTGTGTGTGACAGAAATGTTTGATTAATTAATATTTGTGGCACTGGCCAATACATTTATTTCACTGCTACAGTTACAAAAAGCAAATATTTCAAGAAAAGAAAGTTGTTTACCAAAAAAAGCATATGGTTTTGTTTGGGGTTTTATGTGTGAGTATGTGTTGTTTGGTTGTTGTTGCTGTTGAGGTTTTTTCAATCCAACTTCTGATTACCAGCTGAATTGCCCATGCAGAGACTATGAAACTTGTGTAACTTCTGTTAAAGTAGCATGACCACTTATGGTAATTGACAGGCTCTGCATCACAGCTTTGCTGTTCTTCTATTTGTCCCTTCACTTCAATATCTATATTAAAACTTATTTTTCTTGTCAGTAGAAGCTATTTCTCCTTTAAGCAAATCTTCTTGGTTTAGGAATGTTACAAAAGAGCTTTAAGATCCCAACCAGGATAAGGGCTGGTGAGCCAATTCGTAAGCATGCAGAAAGAATCCTTGCCCCCAAAAGCACTTCAGATCCCAATAGCCAGGATACAAAAAGCATAGTATGAGAGCTGCTGCAGTGAAACAACTTTCCCAAGGTCACACAGGAGATCAGTGACCAGACCAGGAATAAAACCTTCACCTCCCACGCCCCATTGCTGTGCTCTATTTTTCTTTAGTGGAAAAGAGTCAGTGTTGAAGCTTATTGGTTTCATCCAAGGCAAATTCCACTGACTCTCACCATAATGAAGATAGGGAGAGGGGTTATAGCCACTTTAATCAATCTACCAAACCTTACAAAACTCTTGCATGGAATGCAGCTGAGTACAAAACCATCCCATTTCAACAGCTTATTCAGGATATGCAAACCAGATGGAAGTCTATGTATTACATGATTAAATGTACTCTAGATCGGAAAGGAGCAATCACCAAAATCATCCAAAGCAATGATATGAGAGAGGTCACTGTCTTCCATTCATCTATGTTAAGGTCACAAAAGCCTCCATGGAGATAAGGGGATGTGGTCAGTGCCCTGAAAGGCTGACACACTAATTACAGACAGAACAAAGGGGTCAGGGGATAAAGCACAAGCCAGGGTAAAGGAATGACGCGGGCTGATGAGGATAAGGCCACAAGGTTATTCCGCAGAAGCATGCTCAACAAGGCTGCCCGTGTCTCCTGATAATGTTGGGCTGATCCTAGTGCAGACAAGGTTCTGACTCTTTGGCATTGTCATTGCAAAGAGACCATATCCAAATGCACTCTTTTGTCACAGGACACAGAAAAAAGTTTCAGAGGAATATTTCATTCTGCTGAACAGTGTTCCTGTATTCTTAGATCATTGCCTATCTCTAAGTCATAGCCAATCTCTTCCTCACACACACAGATACTTACTGCATTTGCACTAAAAAAAGATGTTCTACCTAACTGCCAGCCCTGCATGTGGATTTTATTTCCAGGCAGGGTATCAGCCTCAGCACAAATTCATATTTTTCAGGTGAAGAACACTTGACAAGAATGTTGAGTTGGTAGCTTATTACGTTTTACATTATGAAACATAAAATTTTGGAATCTGAAACATATGGATGAGTTTTATCTTGAAACAGAGTGACATGCTTGCAAGTTTTTCTCCTCACACTGGCTTTTTCCAAGTTTTGATATAGCATCATTCAAACTGCCATGAAGAATGGCTACATTTTGTCCCATAGCTAAGTCAAAAGCTCTATCAACGATAAGGATGCACCAGTCAGAGCAAACTTAGTTTAGTTTAATGTTTCTCTGTCTTCCCCTAACATTATATTTGCCTTGGCAATACCCTGCAGCAATGAATTTCACTTGTCATACAGACTTGTAGAGGCAAAAGGAAGTCTTAAATTACTACAGAACATAAAGTACTTTATGTAAAGGGACTTTACTAACCACTAATCTCCTAGGTGTTTCCAGCACACAGCTAACAGAAATGATGACTAACGTGTCCATGAGTTATTTCTATACTGCCAATAGCAGAATGGTATTGACACTTGGATATCTCAAGTAGTTCATCAGAGGCTTTGAGACATGCCACAAGATGGGCATCCAATCAGCTTCACAAGCCCCCAGTCCTCATTGCTAGAATCTCAAATTTCCCCAAATCTCAACATTTTCTTTCCTTTGCCCAGCTGGACTCCCACAGCCATGAGGGAACTGAAAGTCTGTTACTTTGGGTCTGCTGAAGCCCAACAGTTGTAACTTGGGTTAGGGAATCTGTGGAGTAAATAGATGTCATATTTATCCAGTCACTTGTGACCACAATAACACCTTGTGAGCAGCATCTATAAAAACATTTTCATGCCTAAAGACATGTGAAATTAGACAAAACTCTCAAGTTATCTAAGATCTAGTACCACAAAATCCATATTTCTCCATTTCTGGGGAGCTAAATAACTTAAGAAGATCAACTTAGAAAAAAAGGCAAAGAAAACAAAACCTGCTCTCCTTGATTTTCAGTCTTGAGCAGTGTTTGAGTTCATTAACACTTACAGAATTTTTAATATCATCATTTTTCTTCTGTTTATTAAGTATTTGACTATAAGCTTCCTTCCCCTTCTCCCTTCCCTCAGCTTTCTATATCAACTGTCACAGATTTTTCATCATTCCTGCCTGTGCACCACCCACCTCATATCCGCACTGAACTACACTGACTGAAATCCCACAGGCACACACATATCTACAAGCTTTTCAAATACCCGCTCTCTTCCTGGGATGGTTGTCAACTGAGGTGATGTACTTGTATAGTCATTTAAAGTCCTCCTTCCGTCTCTACTGTGAAGCTATATTTGCTGCAGAAGAATCAGCCCCACAGAGAAACAGCAGTTACCATCCCTATATATTTCACATGCCCTGTGACATCAGGTCTAGAAACGCCAGTTTTCCAGGGCTTTTCTTTTTGCTTCCTCCCAGCTCCCCTATCTTCTTCCCTTCCCTCTTTTCCTGTGGCAGAAGCAGCCATCCTGTAACTTTTCATCTGTAAGCCAGTAAAATTCAGTTTTGGGTAACATTGCCAAGAAGCTCTCAGCTGAATTAGACTGCATTATTTATAGCATTGTGCAGATAGAAAATTGGGCAAAAAGGAGACACCAACAACTCAATTTGTTTGTCTTATGTATTTGTCTCTCTCCATTTGATCTCTCCAAGCATGGCCCAGCTCATTCCCATCTGTCCTTATGGAAAGGCACAGGTCTTCCATAGAGCTTGTGACAAATCAGGCAGTCCTATGAGCATACTTCTAATAGCCCAGAACATGCAGTAGAACTTGACTGTATCAGAGTAAGGGAACCAATCCTCAAGTGACTCTTCTCACTTTTTATAACATCTGGGTGTGAACCTGTGCTTCCCGTGGCAATGTCTCTGTCACAAACCACTGGGCAAAACAGGAATCTGGGAGAAAGGCCGCTTTTGAAGAGATGCTTTATTTATTTGTGTCAGGTAGAAAATGGAAATCTAATGATTCAACCATTAGGAGGGATGGGCCAAGGTAGAAAAGATTGGTGGTAGTCACCAAAATTGTTATGAAAGTACATGAAGGAAAATAGAGGACAAAAGGAAAATTAATAATTTATATATCTGAATAGGAGCAGGACCCAGGGGCAACGCAGCTCTTTCAACAGTCCTGCCTGTACGTTCATGAACTACCTGTACCAAGAGACTAGCAAATAGTAAAGAGATTAAATGTCCAGAGGACTGAAGGTAACATAGACCTCACTGTGTTTCCTGGCCTCCAGGCAACACATTTTCAAAATCAAAAGTGTTGCCTCATGCCAGCCCTGCCTGACTGTAGACTCAGTTAGAAGCCCATTGAATCTTTTACACAAGGCTTTCCTGAGCATGGCTGTACACCATAACAGTGGATGTGTGCCGCGTTTTCAGCTTTCCTACCTGTGAACACCAGAACACCTACTAACACTCTAGAGATAACTGAAGTATCAATAATGTCAGTGCTGAGAACCCCAGAGCAGCAGGAGGGTCTTCAGAGAGCAGGGTGAGGTATTTGGAAGGGTATTAGGTGAAGCATGCTTTCTGTCATATCAGGGACATGGAGCAAATGTGTCTGCCGTTAGACTCATCCATGGGCACTAATCGATTTGTGGATGCATAATTGTTTCAGAGAATAATTCTTCCCTCCAGAGGAAAAGTCTGTCCAAAAATCACAAAGTAGTTCAACCCCTATATGCCATTTTTCAGATTACCAAGGAGAGGAAAAACAGTGAAGGAAGATCAGACTGATCCTGTTATGCTATGGCTTCTTTCTAGGCTCCTTAGTTAAGAGAAACATGTTCTTATTACATTAGAGAAGCACAGTGCTTGTGCTGCCAGTGCAAAATGTGGCTAACATTAGACAACTATTTCCTTAAGACCCTTTGGGCCCCTGCCTCAGCCTCTTGCCCTCTGGCAAGCTCTAGCAAGCTCTATGATTTACACCACTGTTCTTTTGTAAACACGTCAGCACCGAGCCGACATGGTCTGTTGATCCTAAAATCTATGTTTCCATACAGAGCTGGCCTGGGTACCTCTGCCCAGAACTGCATCATATGCTTGTACCTACAGTTTCGTATCGGGAAAAAATGTACATATACTTTATTTTTAATCAGTCCCCATTTCTTTTTGGTTGTAAATTCACAGCAAGGACTTTATTTGCTTGTGAGTACAATATACTCCAACACTAAGATCACTGCTGCCAGAGAATAAGTGAAAAATTGTCCCAAAAATGGATATGTGGAATATCACTCAGGGATCTCCACTTCCCTGACACTAAGATCTAAACATTGAAGACTTTTAAAACAAGTAGTTTTGGAGGAGGCTGAATGAGGTTATGAGGGTAAAGTGAGCTGATAGAAAGCATGATATTCTACAGAGATGATCTTTATAGAAGGATGTAGAGAGCTTAAAGGTCCTGGAAAATCCAACACCTAAGATCATTCCAACTGTCCACCTGGTAAGGGGTTCTTTTGACTATTAAAAAAATAATAAATTATATAAATGGATAGAGGGAGATACTAAGTTCTCCATGCCTTACATCAAAGGCAGCATGTTTTGCACAGCACTCACAAAATTTTACTTTCTAGAGCTGCACTGGATATACAGTACCACAAGTGATGGACAAAAAATATATCCAGTATTGTTTCAAGCTGAGAAGAAGCATGTAAGTAGCTACCAGAAAGGAAACAGTGTTCAACGAGGGCTTGTTAATTTTGTGATTAATTAAATACAACTCACATTAGTATTATATGTACACTTAGCAAGCAGTTAGATTTTGATCTTGGCTACAGGGTTTCCCACATCTGTCCCACACTGTCTTTTCTTTTTATCCCTGCTGGCTGCCTGCACTGACAGCTGGTAAAATTAGAGGTGAAGAACAGCTCAAAACATCCAGACAGTTCTGTACCATCCTGCCTTCAGCCATTATAATATTTTGCCTCAAAATCCACAGAGGTGGCTTTCCTTCCTAGTACCATGAAGTGCCCTACTAAACCAGGAGCCAAAGCCCATATTCTTTTACACAAATGGACAATCAAAATCATGCTCTGACTGGGTGTTTTGCCTGAGTCCTGATGCATCTGTTCCCCACTTTTATACGTACCTTTATCACCATAACTTTGTTTTGGTTTTGCCAGTGACTGTCACATATTCTAGCCACCTGGCACCTGTTTTCCTCCTTAATTTCAACTTGGGTCACTTTACACAGCCATAATCTGCATGTATCTGGGGGAGGCTGGTGCTTGTGGGTGGCTGGGAGGACAAGACTGTAACTCAGGAGGGAAAAATCTTGCAGTTGTTTGAAGGATGGAAGGGCAGGCCTTTATCCTGCATCAAAGAGCATGGCTTTGAATGGAAACTCAACTTCTCATTTTAAATATTCCTTTGAACTGGGGAATGACATGCATAGTCCGTTCCTAAGAATAGCATCCTTTTATTTTTTTTTTACTTCTGAAGAAACCTATTTCCGCCCAAGCATGGTATCTCCTTCACTTTTAGCATTGAACATCATTTATGTCAGAAATTCAGATTCAGGAAAGAAAAGATTGAATTGATCTCATTGAAATGGATTCCTAGATGAGTACCTCTACTGACTTATTTTACTCCCTTCATTTCAGCTCTGTGTTGAAGGTAATGTCCTCATTGTCTCTGCTTACTGCCCTTTAGTTCACACTGCAGTATGGTCTCACAGCATACCACTGGGATTACTTTTAGGGAAAAATAACCCAGAAGAGGCATCCAGAACTATACCTGAAGTGTTCCAGTCATTATCAGGCTTCAGTCCAGAGAACCAGATTGGATGTAGTCTGAAGGAACCCACCTCTCAAATGCATGTAAGGTGGACGTCTGAGCTGCACCATGGTCTGTACTGCTTGCTCATGGAAGCATAGAGCATGAACTGCCATTCGTGAGACATTTTAACATATTCCTAATATCACAAACTTTATATAATAGCTAATAGTTTTGAATAGCTTAATCAACAGCTTATGATTCCATAAGATTAAAATCTGCAATACACATAGCCTGTAGCAAGACATGAGAAATTTCTGACCACAGAAGAAAAATGTTGAAAAAGGCCCAGATAGCAAAGTTTCAGATGGAAATTACTAGATCAGTATGCTAGTACCAGTGAAATCTCTATATGATAACAGCACTCAAATGCTTTAAGCATGTTTGCATTATTACAAAATTGGCCAGCTTTTGTGGTATCTGAGCATACGGAATCACCACATGGTCAGAATCTTGAAACTACAGTTCACAATAAATTACCATGTCCTTCATGAACATCTATGCATAAGTGGTGCCTATTTTTTCTCATCACTGTGGTATATTTTAAGAAAATATGATGGTTAATTGAAAATAGATATTTTTTCCATATGGCCTGGACAAAGTTTTGGATAAACAGAAGACTGAACCGTCTGGAAACAACAGATGGCAGTGTTTTAAAGATGAAGAGATGAAAGCTTGGATAACCAGTGCTGAATGTCAGTAGTAATGTGTGATGGAAGCAGTACACTTACATCTGGGAATTTAGCTCTGCCATAATTGTACGAGATGTACATGTGGTTGAAGTAGAGATCTTTTTTAAAAATTAAAAGGAAGAAAATGAGCTACCTGTCATATTCCAGCAGCCAGACACACAGTCTCCTTGTATTTCATTTCAAAAGTATCACTTATGGCTGTAAATAATGTTCCCAGGTCAATTGACAGATGCAGAAGAGTTTATACAACCACTGCAAAGGCTTAACCAGTTTCTATTATCTATTTACTTAAAATCCTAGGAGAAACATTCAAAATAGGACAGGAATGGGAAATGCAAAAGGAACATAAAAAGGTTCAAATGCATGTAATAACTATGGTATGTAATACATCATAAATAAACAACCTACCTCATTCTTTTCCATTTACCACAATCTGGCACATTTCCATAACTAGTTACCACGTAATCTAACACATTAACCATGCATTTAGCCATTACTAAAAGGCCTATTTCTTTGACATTTTGAGGTGAGTATAGATTCACTTGAATAATACCACACTTGGCAAAGGGAGAGCTGGTCCCAGTTTTTACAGAAAGTTATGCTAACATAGAAAGGTGAACCCAAGACAGATCAAAGGCTGGCTGGAATAACACTTCATTCCTTCATTATAACGCTCAGCACTATTTCTGAATAATTTTTTTGTGGGATATATAACATTTTACATAGCAACTTCTAAGGCAGAGAAGGAAACAATTCACCTTTTTACATTTGTCTTTGATAATTTGTGCTTATTTTTGGAAATGGGAGAAATGGGTGTTGGAGGAACAGAAACAAGTCAAACTGATCTGAGATAAAGACAAGAGAGTCATTTGGTTTAAATCTTCTTACTCACATTTACAACAGTAGACTTCTTTCAGTTGCCCCAGGCCAAGGATCTAACATATACAACACTTCCTGTGAAGAAAGAGTATTCATATATACTTACCATGCATGTATAGGAATGATAGTTTGAGAAACAGAGCTAAGTCCTCTAAGACTATGTCAAGAGAAGAAGGGAGGAGGGAAAAATAATATTGTCATTTACTTTCACGGCTATGTGTAGAGCCTAAGATGGGACAATATTGCCATGGTTATAAAAGAGGAAATGTCAAAAATCAGACACTGGACTTGCTTCTATGTAGAGGTTAGGCTTCTCCAGGCAAGAGCCTATTCACCAAGCAGTGCTGTCCCTAAAGTGCTACATACAACACCTCAGGCAGCCCACTTGTAAATGTTCAGTTCTGCTACTGCAGATAATACTTCAACTGAATTGCCGAGGTGAGTATCTCCC
>NW_009921217.1:9693-13470 GCF_000696875.1 Nestor notabilis | reverse complement strand
TAACTATTCTATGATTCTATGATTCTATATCGCCAAAAAAAGTTGAAGAATCAGCTAAACTGGGGATACTAGAAACATGGTATTACACATTTTTTCATATTCGTTGGGGAATATATTTAGCTGTGGGACAGTGAACACTTCGTCAAAAGACCTAAGAGACTAATTCGTAGACATTATAGGCATCCCTGCAATATCTAAGGACATGATACAAACTCACAGAGAATATGAGGATGCACTAAAGAAAGCAGTGACAGAGAATAGCAAGTTGGATCAGATAACATTGAGGACACAATGACAGAAATCAAATGCATTAACTATACGCTCTCTCCCTGGAAAACTAATCCAACTGACAGAAAAGCTGCAGTCATAATCTGGTACAAAGCTCCTGTATGGCACAGAAGTGCTGTGGAAGATTAAATTTCCTTCACAGTTATTCCCAATGAAGAATCACTCGCTGCCCTGCTGAGACAAAAGACTGTTCCAGAATGAAGCCGGAAAATGTACACGAGAACATAACAAAGTATTGGAAAAAGTAAATTCACCAGCAAAATTGGGATGCTACACACAAGCCAGTATCATTCAAACAGCATAGTCCAAAAATGACTTAGAAACTGGCCTTTTACAAGACTACAACAGTAGGTGTAATGGGAGACAGAAAGTTGTAACATAAGATATTCTCAGTTTAGAAGAAATTACTTATCATTACATATGCTTCAAAGAATTGTCAACAAGCATATAAATAATTGGTCAAAGCATATCAGACTATACTAAATTCCAGATTATATTTAATTTTCTTGGAAAATTATTGGTCAGAAGCCTGGTGGAATCAAGATGTCTTGAACAAAAGAGCAGTTTCTTCTGGAAAGCCTCCTTGTAGTAAGGATTATGACGGGGTCTAGCACCATGCATAAGCATCTCTCATGGATGGTGCAGAGATATCCTTGAGTAGTTGTGCTGTTCTGCATGATGGCTTAGGAGAATTCCAAGTTGGAGCTAAAAACTAAGTTAAACAATTAATTTCAGGGCAAATAACTCAGGGTACTTATCAGAATCAGGGTACTTATCAAATGAAACTAAGTGCCAAAAGAATCAACCCCAAATCTTCTAGGCTCTCAGGGGTCCAATTTCTTTTCCAGAAGCAAGAGAAATAAGAGAAAGCAAGAAAGAGAAAGAACAGCACCATTCTGATGCTGCTAGCTGAATGACACCCTTTGGACTAAAATCACCTTGAATGACTGAAAGTTTGCAGTGAGGCCCTTTCTGTCCACCATCAGTACTGTAATTATTGCAACTGTAATCACTGGGTGGGGTGTGGGGCTTTTAATCCTAAAAATGGTCTCCAGCAGGACAGACTCCAGCCCTAAACAAACATGTAGGTACACATGCAAAGAGAGTAGCTTACTTCTAATAACTAACTCCACACTTACACCTGTGAAAGGAAGGTTGCTTTTAGAATTACTGCCTCATTAATGCCCTACTATAACTCACATGAATCTAACTTATCCAGTTATAACTGCATTCCTCACTTGTCAGCTCATCTGACTCTTTTCTTATCTAAGTAGAGGGTCAAAGTTTCTGAATATACAAGGTATAATATTATTTTAATTTACAGATAAACATTAGACAGTCCTTTATTTCCAGTAACATTCCAATGTACTAAAAATGTTCATTTTCTACTGTTTCTAGAAAAAGTATCGGTCACATACTACATTTGTACTTATCAGATGAACATATAGAAATGCTCCTACAAAATAATTGCTTGAAATAATGTTAATAAATGTATTCAGAATGGGGTTTAGCTTAAATTAAACATATACTGGAACTGCCACCCAGTGTTACTACTGGAAATTCCATTTAATTCATTGGAATACACGTATAAGAGAGTAGACTAAAAAATGACACAAACAAATTCATGTTTTGGAGGTTTATTTGAAACAAGCAAGTTTCATGTTTTTGAGTAAAGTAAGCAAACATTCTCTCCAGTCATCACAAGAAATGAGCGGCAATTGAAAAGACAGAAACAGGTAAAATCTCTATGACATTTCAATCTTATCAGCAAAGTTTTCTGAGTAAATATGGGAACAGGAGATAATAACTGCATATAAGCAAAAGATCTTAGAAATCAATTCACTGCTCTGGCTACGAAGCCATCTGCACAAAAAAAAAAGTGCGCTCAGGCAGCTAGACTCCAGTAAGCATTCTGGCAGCAAAGCCCTGTCACTGCAACAGCTTGGGAAAAGTAAAAGAGAAGACCCACTAGAAAAGTTTACAATGAAGGAATGCACCATCATTGTGAAAAATGGAATACCCCAGTACAAAACAAGTACCAGCAACAAGCAGACTGCTAATTCTGTGTCCACTACATTGCTCCAACTTACCTTATTTGCTTCTTTTTTTTTTTTTGTTCATATTTACATGTCTGTCAGATACAAATGGGCATGTTCAGATACTGATTGCTGCAAGCAGTATTAGCAAGGTACAAGTGCAAGCTTTGTACAACTATATAATCTCCCCTAGATTGTCACTAAGTATGCATTAGAAAATATTACCAGGAATAAATCCAAAAGCAACACTCAATCTCCTGTTAAAATGTTAGTATTAATGCCCCTAAGAACAGTGCAGCATCTCAGTATTTTATTATTACAGAGTGTATAAAAAAAGTTTTCACAGAATATGTAACGGATCCCATAAAGGAGAGACCCAAGTCAGTAACAACTCTAAAACAAGAGCCTTTCAGACAAAACCTGGCAAATCTACCCTCAATGGAAAATAAAAAAACAAACCCAAACCCAAACAATTTCTGCAGCAAAAAAATTAACAAGGATAGTGCAAAGTTATTCTTCAATACAGGAGTGTCCATCTTCATGCCATCTTCAGCATAACACCCAGTGGGTATAGATCATCCAAAGAAAAAGTGCAAATGTACGATGAAGAGAAGCACAACAGATTCCTAGGAACATCCAAAAATAACTGAACAAAAATGGGGATGTTAGGTAGATACAAAATACAGTTGGAGGAGAGTGTCTATGAACAAGACAACTACTATGTCATAAAAACTACGAAAATCAAGGCAGGTTTCCAGCAATGAACAAATTGTTCATAGTTGACAATCTTATCAAGCACTGCAGAGATTCCCAGTAGTGGGACACACTGAATGAGAAAAAAGAATCTGAATAGCTGCAAAATACCAAGAGTTTACAAAATTGTAAAAGAAGCTGAAAAGAAATGCCCAATTATTCACTGAAAGCAATGTTAAAAAACCTTTACTGCAAAAAGTGCAAGAAAATCTGACTGCATTTTGAGCTCTGCATTAGGTATTTAATATATGCTAAGACACATACTCGGTTCTGCTTTCTTCTCCATACTTACCAGTATACAGAGGAGATTAAAAGCTGGTTTACCCAGCCTGATGAGGATTACTGTATTAACTCTGTAGCCCTGGATGCTTACACACAGAATAGTTGGAATGAGCTTGGCCAGTGAAAGCTGTGTTAACAGCTCCCTGTAGGAGCTGTCTCAATAAGCATGAATTACAGAAACACTGAAAAGTTCTCATTTATACCATGAACTAAACCCACCACCTGTGTCTAGATGGAGGAAAGAAAAGGAAATGTTACTGTCCTTCCTTCCTGTCAGACATACTGAATGTTGTTCTCTTACATCTGAGAGACTGTCATTTGTAGAAAGGGTATATATACTCACAAGCAATATACAGAAATATGAGGTACAATTTACCAGTGGACACTGTGGACACTGCATTAGGAGGGAAAAAAAAGG
>NW_009921217.1:0-9667 GCF_000696875.1 Nestor notabilis | reverse complement strand
GGGGAGGGGAGGGAGGGACATGACGCAAAAGTACTTTCTGCAAAAATACCCAAATAATTAGAGGAAATATTTCTAGATTCATCTGTATTTGTAAATTCATAAACCCAAAATACACAACAAAATGGTATCAATATCTTCTGCAACATGGTAAAAAACAGTAGGATTTACATATACTTTAATATAAATGTGTTTCTGATATCC
This sequence comes from Nestor notabilis, assembly GCF_000696875.1. NCBI lineage: Eukaryota > Metazoa > Chordata > Aves > Psittaciformes > Psittacidae > Nestor > Nestor notabilis. The sequence continues at coordinate 9,466 of NW_009921217.1, read as the reverse complement.
CCAAGGCACAGCCAATGCTAAGAAAATCCTTAGCAACAGGTGTTGAAACATGTTACATTATCAAGAAGGGAAAATAAGACAGGTTTATGAGGTACTGCAGAGATTCTCAACAGTACGGTTCCTTAGGCAAGAAAAGAATCAAAAGGAGAGCTGAAAAGATACTGGTTGGAGATAGTCAGATTAATAAGACAAATTTCCAAAGAAACATCATACATGTATGATGATGGCGTATTTCACAACAGAAAAACCAGACAATGAGGCTATAGCAGCAAACCCTAATTCTGAAATTTATTCTGCTTAATGAACACATTAAAGAACTATGAGTTCCTAGAAAACAGAAGAGGACAAAGATAATGGATAAGGACAAGGATAAACTGATGTGATCTGACCAGACAACTCTAGTACAAGAAACTGTCCTTGACCTAAGTAATGTAATTTCCATTTGTTAAACAAGCAAGCAAAATATATAGATGACAGCACTGCAGTACCAGATGGTCTCTTGTGTTTTCCTTATTCCCAGAGGTGTTACTGAAGCATCAATTCTGGCTTAATAGTTTGCATACATACTATACATGAAACTGTAAGTGGCTTTTCCATGATGCACCCACCTCAGGACATATAGATCAGGCACTTATGACCCTCTTCTGTAGTCAGCTTTATTACAAGGCTGTCAGTGATCCAACAAAAATCCTGTTCTGACTCCAAAGTTATGGCAAAGACTTCTCTGCTTACCGCACATAAGGTTTAAGGCTGTCAGCAGTATAGCAGTATTCTCACTCTTGGGCAAGCATTGCAGCCAAAAAAAAAGTGAAAGGACACAAGCACTGACCTTGGTAAGAGGTTTGCTACTGATTTCAGTAAAACCAGGATTTCACTTTTAGGGAAGGTATTTCCAGAGATGAGGCATATTCCTGGGGGTAGTGCTCTCTCACAGAAGAAGAAAGGTTATTTTGTAAATAGACTAATAAAATTTGATGTCCACCTATTCTGGACTAGCAAAATGACCACCAAGAGGCGATGGTATTATTCTCACTCATTACAAGAATAGAGACATGCTAAGTAACATTAAGTAACATTGATACGAGCAAAACCAGCAATAGCAAAAGCATTTAAACTGACAGAAAATCCTTTCTGTCAGTGAGAATACCCTTCTTGATTTGGAATAAGGAGAAAAAGGTGTAATCTTCAGGTGAAAGGTGATTCTGAAAGGATTTATACAAACACCTACTACACATGGAAATTGGATTTGATGACTAAGAAGGTCCCTTTCAATCCTTTGTTCTAAGTGAGAATTAATTCAGTAACAGACATACAGGAAAGGTTTGGAGGTGCAACATGGCATAATACCTCATATTTCTGTGGTAAATTGCAATTATGTGAACCTGCATGTTAGGTGCAGGCATTATGGTACATTACAATACTTGAATTACAGAAGGCAGACCCCAGAGTTACACAGCCACAGATAATCTGGAGACATACCTTTAATGTAAGCAATTATTATAATTAAGAAGTAACATACTACTGCAAAAATAGGCATAAGCTGTTAACAAAAACAGGTGTGTGTGGGGGGTTATTTATAGGCCATTCATTCTTCATCCAAAATGAAACAAAAATGCAACTGAAGTAACTGACTCATTCGCGTTTATAAAAACTTTGATTCTTCATAATATGTAAGTCCCGTATTTTCAAGAATATCCAGTTTCAAAATAAGTCTGTGGATGCTATTACTTAGGAAAAAAACACCCAAAGAATGCTGAAGGAGGATAAAAAGGCATTGCAATTCTTAATTTTACAAGTGACTTTGTGATGTCTTACTGAAGAGGCAAATAGTGGCTGTTAATGAGGAAAATTCACATAAAGAGGTACCTTCCTTCCAATATCTCTAAAGAAAAAAGTGCTATACCCTAACTGTATTTGGCTGAAAGAATACTTTTTCACCTCTGAAAACAAAATAACTTCTTTTCTCACAAACACAGACAGGGAGATGAATGTGCCCTTAAAAACCAAGTAAGACTAAGGAGTAGAAAACTATTCCTCACTCACCCTGGAAAACAGGAACATCAAATTAAATCCATAGCTACTACCAGAGGGAAAGAAAATTCATGATTCTTCCCCAAAACACTCACAAAGATAGGTATCTGCTGAAACTTCATTATGATGTGACTGGATACCAGTTTTCAAGGATGATCCCTCTATTCATGCCTATTCATCACTTTGGCCAATGGCTATAGATTTGGTCATCTTGTTTGGCTAAATAACATAGTACTAGCAGTTGCACTATAATCATACTAGGCTAATATTGGGGTGCAGGTGAAATGGCCAACTAACAAAAGCAGTATTACTGACTGACCTCACACAATACCAAGCAGCAAGGGAGGACCTGACATCTGTCAGCAGAGGGGCAAAGTACCTTTGCTTGGCAACCTATCCATGAAGACTCATTACTTTTGCTAACCTTGCATCTGCACCCCAAAGTCAAGGTGATGCAATATAAATAGACCTTGTATTTCAGCATCACGCATACACATCATGTAGAATGGGGTTCCTCTAGGCCTAGATGGAAAAATTACATATCCTGCCCCACTTACACACAGGTAGCTAAATATTCTGCTTAAAGATGTAGTCAGAAAATAGAATATTATTATGAAATAATCCATAAACTTTTCCAGCTGCTTAATATGTATTTGAATAGAGAATTCCAGTGCTTGGTCATACAGAACACAGTTTGAAATCAGTTGCTTTTATTCTCTCTTTTGTTTCAGTGAGCAGGGGACCTTGGGATTAGGGGAGACTACAGAGTCTGAATGAAGTATTGAAGGACTTTCTTAGTACTCTAGCAGTGGAGAAGACAAGGAGTCCTTCATGATCAAGAAAATCTACCCCAACCCCCTCCCCAAAATCCAGACAACCTAATTCAAGTCCCTAACTCAAATAAAAGACTCTATGCAATAATCAAGAGCTGCATTTTCATGATCATCCATAAGGCAATAACTACTCTTCAAAAAGCCTATCGAACTCTACGACCTGATACTATAGTCAATCACCTGTAAAATGAAAACAATGAGCTGAAAAGTCTTTTACTTTTGGTGCAAGGTGTTTCTTCAAGCAAGAGGTATAAGTCTGCATTCTCTGTATGGGTAACAAACTTCATTTAAAAAAAACTATAGGACATGAAACTTTGAACACTTACTGGTCAGTTATTACAACAAAACTACATAACAACTACAGAAGTCACTAACTAAAAGCTGTAAATAGACTTAGTGATTATACCTTAGTTTCTGGAAAAATAAAAGATTAACAGGTTTGCAGGATGCTTATTATCTGAATTAACAGGTATTGATAAAGTTTCTTTGTATATTCTATCCATTCTTAAAACAAAGATAATCAGACCTTTATTCTGCCATCTAACCTAGAAACCTCGACTATTCTGCAGAACTGTAATATTGCCCATCTTTGTGATGGAGGAGGGCTAGATTATGAAAAAGCACCTCTTTAGCAGCAGCATTTGTATTATAGTCCCAAACATTGCTTAACTGCACCTTAAATGCATGTTTATTTGTTCATTACATAAGAAAACATTAAAACATTAACAAATTGTGTTCTGTTATCCTGAAGAATTCTTAGTTAAGACTTGTCCTCCTAAAACAGAGATTGGTAACTGTTTCTAATGAGTGGAAAGCGTGCAATTTAAGGCAGTTGACAGATACAACTAGAAGAAAAACTGCCAACAGCTACTGCTTATTGAAGTTGCAAAATGAAACTGTGATGCATAACATTGAATTGACACTGCAACAGTTTTATTACTCTGGGAAAGCAAGCCTTGTGGTACAAAAAGAACAGACATTGTCATATCAGCACTGCATGCCTACTGTTTTTTCTGTGACTAAAATAGACTTGCTGATGATGTCTTCTACTGGAAAGACATAAAAGATCTATGTTACAACATGACAGAAAAGTGGATGGTGTAAAAAGAAATAGAAAAAAGAGTAGAAGCAGATCAGAAATTGCTAATGAAAATATTAAAGAAAAAATTTTAATGAGAAAGGGAGAACCCATCCAAAAAGAATAACCTAAAAGAGACAGCAAATAGTGTAAGCGTATCAGTAATGTCGTCTGCTGGCACCAGCCAACTAGAAAAAGCCTCTAAACTTCAGAATGCAGAATCTTGCAGTAAGAATAAATAGACAAGTTTGACGGACATATTAGTAAGAATAGAGTATTAGTTACTTGAAATACTTACCTCTATCTTTGGTCACTGACAGCACAGTACACTTAACAGATATCTGAAGTAAACCTTTGATTCAGTAAAGTATTCAATCAAAACCAGTCTGAGTAACAGCTTTATTGAAACTGTAAATTTATGTTCAGTTCTGTTCAACATTTGGCGAAGTTCAGCATCTGCACTAGACATTTTCCCTCCTCCCAAATGGCTTACCATTTTTAATATTGGAAGTTTTTCATTCTGAAATAATGTTCATTGCCATCAACATCTCAGTTTTCATCAGAACCCTGAATCTGCGCTACAACTTAATCTTCTACAAGTTATCTCCCTTGAGTCAAATATTTGTCGGGCTACCCATTGTCTCTCAAGGCACAACAGGATGTCCAGGGATCACCTGTGACAAAAACAGTAATTCCATTAGTCTGAATTCACAACAGGAGATTCATTTATTAGATAAAACAATCTTTCATAGAGCATTTAACATTAGCATTTTAAAACTAAAAAAAATTTAAAAAATAAAAACATCATCAAGAACAATCTTTTCCTGAAAGCACTGATGAGATCTCTAATCCAATCATTAAGATAGTTCCATTCTTATATTTTAAATTTATATTCTAAAAAATGCTCTAAGAGAGGAACACTCTTCAACTGGATCTTATACTGCTCAAACCAAAACCCAGGGCCAGTTTGAAAAGCCTCCTGATAGCTCCCATCCCCCAGTTATGCAATGGGTGTACTATAACAAATATGGGATTTAAAAAAAATAAAAAAATAAAAAGTCAAATAGCTGTGTTCCTTATTTCTTCCATATGTGATTTCACTGATCTTACAGATTTTGGTCAGAGATTACTCTTGAGTTCATTATTCTTTTGAACACTCATAGAGTTGTCTTTACTGAACTGTCTGGACCTAATGCAGCCAAGGCAGACTTAGAATACAAACATTGTTTTTTCCCTTTTCCATGCCATCTCATTCAGAGAAGTAGTTAACACACATACTTAAGTTTGAGCATGTGTGCAGTGCCAGTGAATATAACTGTATGTTGCTGCTCTAGGGCCTTGGGGCCTCAGCAATGTCTGACTTCTCTGGCTTCTTTGCTAGTAACAAAAACAAGTGTTTTAGCAACAAAACATTTGGGCCAAGGACATCAGAAACTGGGAAAAAGTACAAAACCCCAAATGCATCTAGCACAGAACAGAGATGGGCAAGAAGCTGAATGCAGCCTTCTGCCCTGATGTGGTAGGTGCTATCTACCAGCTTGGCACCAGTCCCCGTTAATCCCAACTCATGTCAGGTGTTAACAGACAGGACAGGCACAGAAGAGTGAAGGTGAGACTGCTGGAGGCTCCCTTCCAGCACAGGGATCTGTTGGAGGGGTACTCAGGGCAGCTTGGGACCTGAGCACATAAGGCACCCAGAAAAAAGCAGCCCACCAGGCCAAGAGAACAGTTGCAAATGGAAGAGAAAGAGCAAGAGGTGTCATAACACTCAAGAGAGCTTTCTTCATTGACCTTAAGAATGTTCCAGTCTTGCAATCACTGAGTACCCAAATCTCCCTGTCAAAGTGACAGGTGTACATTAACTGACATTTTAATGTCACAAGCAGTAAACTAACTTCTGTAGTCAGACTCACAACTGCAACCTCACCTTGTTCTTGATGCATTGTTTTTCTTAGTGTGGGAAACAACAAAGGCATAAGGATACCAGCAGTCACTGAATTTGTGTGTAATATTACATAAATCACGTTATATGATCTCTTCAGGTTTCTGAGATGCTCCAGTGTTCATAGTTTCAAGTAAAAACTCCACTTGTTGCAAAAAGTACTAGTAGTTCTTCAATCCATCTTCCCCCAGGGTAGTTATTTCACCTTTACAGATTGGAACTGTTGAATGACCTTTTTTCTGATCAATGAATGATAGTGATGGAAAACAAGACACATTAGAATGACTTATGCCAAACTTTTGAAGTGAGCTATTCTCACTCTTTTTAAAATTAATTATTAAAGAAAGCACATCAGTTTAAAGTCCAAGCTGCATGAATGTGCTACCAAAATATGGGCATTAAAATCCTTATGCCTTGAATGTTTCCCTTGAACTTTGTTTCAAAGTTAAAAGATCACAGACATCGTAAACCAAATTCAGTCTTTGTGTAGGCCAGCATTAAATTGCAGCTGCTCCCATCAGGACTGAATTGGTGTCAGGCACCTTTTAAGCCACCATAAAAGTATCCCAAATCAAAACAGACCAGAACTATGAAACTCATTACAAGTCAAGTACATTAAATAAAAGAGGATCCTACCAGTTGCATCATCAGCTTCTGTGTCTAGAAGAGCATCTACTGAAGCCATGCTTGTGACTATGAAGGAGTCTGTAGTATCAGACACTCCTCGCTTGCTGAGACAAACTTCTTTGAGATACTGACTTCTCTGCTTTGATCAGTGTCTTTAACTAACCTCCTGACTGTCAGGAAGGTTACACCACATGTTGAGAAGATTTCCTAGGCCTTCCTACTATTCCTCAATGCACTTTATTTAATCATAAATCCACAGGTTCAATTTGTAGTTATCTTCAAAAAATATTATATAATAGAGAGTGGGACAGAGATGCAAGATGTTTTCCCCCACCAAATCCACCTTTTTGGTAAAGTGTTAAATACTCCTTATTTCTGTTAGTCCTTTCTTGCAAAGAAGGAAGAAAGTCTTCAGTGAGATATATTTTCTTCAGGAGGTATCTTCTGTTCCTCCCTGACCTTTTTCCAGTGGAATTTTCATCCTGCGTTCTTTTTCCTCAAAAAATCTGCCAGCAAAATACTTAATATAGGTTGTTGTAAATTCAGAAGATTTTTTTCTTATTACAGTTCTGTAAAAAGCTGTAACTGTCTTTATAAATACCAAGTTACAAATTAGTTGTATGTATAAATCAGATTTTTTTTAATGCACACTCTTCCTGAATAATCTGAGTTAGTGTAAACAAGGCTTAGCAAACTTTCTTCTTCATTGTCTAAATATTAGGCCAGGATTTCCTAAATACTTATGCCTTGTCATAAATTTACTTGCCTGAGTAACCCCTTCTTAATTCTATGCCAAATTTAATAGTGGTGCTCACATAAGGAAAGTTATGCCCAGGCATAGGTTTTTGCACGATTAGTCAAAACCACTTTGCACATCTTTTTGTAGCTTATTAATTATGTTCTTTCCAAAGTTTCCTTTTATCCATGTACTACATAAAATTTACTCTGAAAAATACTTTAAAACTTTTTTTTCCTAAAACAGGCTGTAAACTATTTCCTACCTTGTACCAAGTATTTCATTGTTTTAAATAAGCCTTAATTTCAGAGGGTAAACCAGTATCTAGTTCATTTCCCAGTCTAAAATAATTTCTGTTCAGAAGAATGCTCTATTCTCCTAGCTGTAGGAGATAACTGTTGCCAGTGTGCTGCAGTTCTTAACAGCCACTATGACAGAAAAGGCAAGAACAAGAAATGCAGTAAGAGTGAGCTAGTGAGCATGTGTCAGGATTCAAGAGGGATTACATGCGATCTACAGCAGAGAATATGCACATGCATAGAGCCTTTATGTTTCCAGAAAATAGGCACCGTGTTTATTTCAGACTTATTACCAGACACCTCTGTATTGCAAACTCCCTAGAGAAGTGCTAAAGTACGTATTTAGTAATTAAGGGGGACAAGAATATTACCCTTTCCCCCGGAGTAACCCCAGTAATATGGCTATCTCAACCCTTTCTCCTTCCATCTGAAAACCTCCCAGGGAACAAAGGTAGTCAAGTACTGGGCTGGAGTTATGGAGTCTGATTCTCCTCTCCAGTACGTAACATTGCAGTGCGTAACCCTGTCAGCTCCAGTGAATGAAAATTCTGTCAATGAAAGGAGGAAGAGAACACAGCTTTTAGAATTTACACTGGGGGTGTGGGTGGGGGTTGTGGAGGGGAAGAATCTATTAGTCTTTGTTTCTGTGTGTTGGTATGCCACTATGGCTGAATAAAACTGAAACGTACAATCCATTTGAATTACCTGACTTCTTGACCTTAGAAAGTTATGCATGCCACTGTTTGCCAGAGTCCAACACCAACTACCTTTATTATGCTAGCTTACAAAGCCTGAGCTCAAGTTCCTCCTCAGATGAATTTTAAACCACTAGCTAGTGAACTTAGTGGAGTTGTAATGAAGAGCTTAACAGACAGTTATGAAAAAAATAAAAGCAGCATCTCAATCATCATGGAGTGAAATTCTGCTTTCATTATGAATGCAGCTCCCCTCACATGCTCCTGTAGTTTTGTCAATGAAAGATGCACAGGCCTTTTACAGCACAGATCTGGTACACGTGCGCAGCAGCTGGTCTGACATGATAAAGCAGAATGAATCTGAAGAAGTTCCTGCCTGTCTGACCAATAATCCATGAACTAAGAGGGATTTACTCAATAGACCACCATAGATTCTATCCTGTCAAAACTAGAGCTGGAGTTTTTTTTAAGAATGTGCCTAAATCTGTTTTCTGTCAGATGTTTCCCATTCCCTAAAGACCTAGATAGCAAGTAGGAAGTGAACACAGAAAATCAGATGTCTTGGTTTTTTTTGTTGTTGGGATTTTTGGGGGGATTATTTTTTTTCTTATGAATCCTGCAGTGCCTTTAACAATATTTGCTTGATTTGAACCTCCAACCATACTACTGGTTACCGCAGACATTTCTGTAACTCAGACAAAATCAGTCAGAACAGCATGCAGCATGTGCAGGCACATACACTGTATGCCACAGCAGCATCCTCAGTACCATGTCTGAATTTAATTCTTAAGTAAGCGTTACTTGTCTCTTTTTCTAGGTGGGAACTGTCGGGAGCTAAAAATAGCACCACGATTCCGTGGTGGACGCTAAAAATACCCTTACTGACTCGATCACCGACTCGGAATGAAAGCTGCAGCCCTTGGCACCTGTCACAGCCCATAACCGCTGGCTGGGGATGAAGGCAAAGCGCGCCCAGCCCGGGAGTTCCGCGCCAGGGCAAAGTTTCACTTGGCAGACAGAGTCCCCAGAGCCACACCCCACAGCCACGGCCCCCGTCGCGGGCGGCCCCCCGACCCCCCACGGCCCCTTACCCGCGTTCCTCAGCTTCTTGTTGCGGTAGACGGAGAGGATGACCAGGAGGTTGCCCAACAGGTCCACCACGATGGTGAAGATGAGGATGACAGCCAAGGTGGAGATCACCCAGGGCGGGCGGCGCGGGGCGCCC
>NW_009921216.1:0-8821 GCF_000696875.1 Nestor notabilis | reverse complement strand
TGTGCTTGCCCCCTCGCCCGGCTTCGCTTTCGACAACTGGCCCCTGGGCCGCTGTGCCTGGCACGAGAGCTGTATGCAGACAGAGGGTCAAAAACGCCCAGAAAGTTGTTTCCTAGGTTTTTAAGACAAAGAACGACTGAGTTTTACGCATATCTTATCAAATACGCAGTGGCTTTATAAGATTAGCCAATACTGAGTTTAATTGTATATTTAGCCCACACCAAATTCCCAATATTCCATTTTTCACTAACCCGATCCCATGCACTGTGCGCTGCTGAGGATGCTTCATAACAACGCCAGCTGATCCCTAATGCGCTCTCCCAAAGCTTTGCGCAAGAAATGTTAGTCCCATTGACCTTTCAAAGTCATTCAAGTAATATTTTCAGGAATTTAATTAGTGCAAGATATCACCAAACTGGCTGAAGGCCTCGATTAAGGAGGGAAAATCTACTGATTGCAGGGAGAGGAGGTAGGGTGGATACTGAATCCATCGCTTTTTAAATACATGAAGTGAATTATCTCAGTTTAGTTTATCTGCACTGTTTAAAAATTCAAGTAGACATTATTCAGCACAACCAATGGGGGTTTTTGTACACAGTCAGTAAGTTTAGGTGCTACTCAGGAAAAAGAGAATACATATATCCAACTCAGCAAGTACCAGGTGACTGTATGCATAATGAAATCACTACCATATTTATTCCTGCTTTTCAAGTGGTTCTTATTTCTATGTTGTTAAAGAAGGTTCGCTCTCACACTATGTAGAGTGTGAAACTAATTATGACTAGTGAGAGGGAGAAATAACTCTACTGGTGTGAAGCTGGTATAAACGAACAACAGACCCTTTCAGACTAATACATGTCCTTTGTGCTAGCACTGTACCCTGGAGATAACCTATTCAAAAATCGGCTCACCAGATGTTTTCCATTCAACAAGAATAATGTATATAAAGTTTTAATGGCCAAAATTGTATCAGTCATATTTGTCATCTTATTTTTTTCTTTACAGAAATACTAAATACTGGTAAACCCTAATGCAAGGATTGTTCATAGCATCTACAGACTCCAAATGAAACCAGAAATTTGTTGTGCTGGGTTCTGTATAATAAGCAAGAGTTCCTGCCTGAGAAAGTTTCTGTCTTACAAAGGCAAGAGAGAACAGAGTAGAAATGAAGGCAGAGAGATGTGAAGATCTTATCATAAGGTATGAATTCCAGATCAGAGATTGAAACACGAGTTTTCTGCCTCAAGGTTCAGTCCTGCGTCTCATGAATTATTAGGCATCTTCCTGGAAGTTCACTGGGGAAGGAAAGTCCACCAGCAACTGCATTCCAGCTGGTCAGGAATGTTCCAAATGAAGCTTTGTGTGAAAAGTTCTATTTGCCAAAGTGGAAACACTTCCTCAAAGATAATTTGTTTCACAAAGGGTTTTTCTCTCAGATCTTTCCCAGGTCAGAGAGCCCTACCCTTCGCTTCTCTCCTGCCTGCTTCTTTTTTCCATTGAAAAGTTTTAAAAGATCTCATTTTTGTTTGATACAGAATAGAAAACATCTCTTGAAATGTCAGGAGTTCTTCATGAGAGACACTTCTTTTTTTCCTGACCAGCCATGGACTACAGGCAGTTACACTCTGCTTGCCTTCCTACAGCCCTGGCATTGTTGTCTGCAAAGAATAGCTTACATTTTGCACCTCACTGTTAATCTGGAGTTGACGCACCTGGGAAACTGCACAGTTGCAATTCTTAGCTTAATCTGCCAATGTAGAGTTTGCATTAATGCAACTAATCTAGCATCAGCGTATGGGAGCCTGACCCCCACACACACACACAGCCCCAAGAGGGGCCCTGATTAAAGGAAAAGGCAGTACAAGAGAGCAAGAAAAAGAGTCCTTACTGTCCTACAGCCAGCTGAGTGCCAGCTCCCTTCACTGCACACATTCTGGCTTTAATTCTCTTCCTTGACGCTTTAGGTTTCCTCGGAATCTTTATAGAGGACTATACATACACCTAAAAGATGTGTAGGAAATTAATATGGAGTGAATATGTAGGAAAAAACATGAAATAAACCTTTGTTTCTCAATTTGAATACAAAAGTTGAAGTAGGAGACCAAGAAGCAGCAACAGGAAAATAAAAGCACAACTGCAGTGCATGAAAGAGCTTGGAACTCAGAGTAACCTGTTAGGCTGGGGTTTAGCCCAAATCAATTATTTCTTCTTGTTTCTGCTACTTGTGATCCTCCTGTTACATGGATCTTGCCTGCTTTGTGGGGCTCAAAGAAAACTGGTACCCAAGTACTGTTGAATACTGGAAGCATTAAGCCAGTTCTTGCTTGTGGATGACTGGCTCAGCCTAAGAAAGGAATAACAAAGCCGCTTGAATGACAGCTTGGATCAAGTTCATAATGACCTGGTTTGTACGGGCCAGGTGTTATGTAGATTGGAGCTTGTTATTGTGCAAAATTTTGGCAAGCCTTGTGATGAAACAGCCAGTTCCAGCAGAGCTGGGCAGAAAGCCACAGGCTACAGGCAGGTCTGTCTTCAACAAGATGGGCAAAGGAGCTATCATTTTCTGTACTTGGTACCTTGGGGATGTGAACCAACCTGCCTGCACAGCATCTGGAATAAAGCTTATAAAGGAACAGAGAACAGTTTCAAAATGTGGAATTCCAGGCTTAAAAATGAAGAGGAAAGCTTGTGTAAAAACACGTTGCCAAGTTTACTGCCTGTTTCTTAGGGAGCAAAAATTCAGAGCAAAACGATACAAGATAGAAGCCTCCCACTACAGCATTAATGGAAAGTGAGCAAACTGTGTTACAAAATGTCCCTATCAATATGTTCTGTGTTTGTTGGGAAGCCTTTCATAATACTGTATCTATTTTTATGTTATTTAAAAGTAGTTACTAGAGTAATGCAAATGAAGAGCTATTGGAATTCGGGTTCACCTATGATTTGTTTTCTCACCCTTTACCATTATTTACCATTAATATGCACATACTGCAATTTGTTACTTAAGCTAGTTGGGCTTAAATTTTATTCTTTCTTTAGGTGGACGTTTCTTAAAAAGAGGAAGATAAAACAACCAACAAAAAGAAATCAAAAAAAAAAGCCCAACAATCAACAAAATTATCTTTGGTGCAATTTTTGTAATAATAAGGTTGTACTTTCAGGAAATCTGAACGGTTTTCACCAATATTCAGAATTTATTCCTGTGCTCAAAGTTAATAAGAGGGACTGTACAAATCAGATCAAAGCCAGTTAGATGAATTGATCAGGTTTCATTTTTTGTTATAGTAAAGACTTTGTAAGCGTGGTGGTAGTGATGTTTTTGCACAGTACCACAAAAGCCAGTGTAACTCAGAAGGAAAAAAAGGAAAAAATAAAAATAAGACCTAGGTAATCTTTAGTAGGATATTATAACTGCAAATAAATGACAGCTTTTTCCATATATGAAGTATGGCACTTTTACTGTGGTAGTATCAGCTTTTATACTGAAGTCGATGGTAGAACAGAAAAGCAGCAGAAAGCCAAGCAGATGATGAATGCCTGCCATGATGGATTTGCAGCCAAAAGTCACAGCTTTAGGTAAGACTTACAGGCAGGACAGGCCCAAAGTAGAGTGGTTAGTTGGGCTTTAATGCTCCACAGAAAGGTGGGTTACGAGCTTTTTGAATCTCTCACTGTTCCCAAATTTGCACTGAGGTTTAGAAGTTATTTTTAATAGTCTATTAAAAGCTGGGATCATGAGAACCTGTAAAAGAAATTATCCTCTCATCCTTAGGGGCAGTGCCTTAGAAATCGATGCTAATGAACAGACTGCAGCATACGGAAGCTTGCATTTCCCCTGCTGCACCAATTTTGTGCACTCACAAGGGACACTGCAAGTGCCATCATGTGTAATTAGAAACAGGGAGGGGAAAAAAGGATATCATTCATTCACACTTCTCATGGTGTCATTTCTTTGTGGCAGATTTAACAGAGATTAAACAGGCATTCAATTTAATACTAGTCCCATTAAGAATCAAAAATAATTTATTTTAATTATGGAGTTATCAAGACACCAGCATAACTGATGGCAGTCCTGTTGTGAACATATTCTTAGGTGATGACTTCTTTAGCGACAGAAGAAATGCATACAGGCAGGCTAATTATCTTTACTAACATTCTAGTTAGAGTATATCTCTGTGAAACAGGCAGTCTTAATGTTGGTTCCAAACCCAGCACCCACTAGTGAGTACAACACCCCAGATCCCAGGGTGCACTCTGCCCAAACATGAAAAAAATCCTGAACCAGGATTTGAAATCAATCCTCCCTGCGGCACAGAGTTTGCTGGACATGCAGATGTTGATCAGCACACCAGCCCCTCTTCTCCCCAAGCCATCTGTCCCTTCCTGTTCTTCTCCATCCAAGTTCTGCTCTTTGTGTCCCACAAAAGGTGGAGTTTCCTAACAACGGACACACAGCTCCTCTTTACATGACTTTATTACACACCACAGTTCAAGACACAGGTAAGGGAGCGTGTAAATTGTAAAACAGACCTAAATATCAGTGGAGAGAGAGCTTTTCTGATAATGAAAGTAAAAAAGTTCCTCCATGGCTGACTGGTCTTGGCCAGCTTCTTTTTACAGACATGTCAGCAACACAACGGTTCAAGCAGGACTGGGTCACTGGACAAGTGTGTGGGTCAGTAAGAATCTGTGCCTAATCTATTCTTTGGTAGCCTTTAGTTATCTCTCTTTCCAGCTTGGTATATCTCTGGATTTTACATCTATTTTAGATCTTGTAATAAACTTTCTATCAGTTTGGGGTGTGTGTGGCTTACGTTCCTTCTCCACCTAGAATCCTTCGATCCCTGGAACGCTTTCCAATGGCTTTTTTCATTGTCACCAATCCTGGAATCATTTGTTTTGATCAAACTTCAAGATCATCTTGAGCGTTATTTTTTGAGAATGCAGGATCAGATCTTTTGATGCCAATGTTAGGTTGAAGAAGGAGGAATATTTATCAAATAAATAATCACTACAAATTATAGCACAGACCAGAACTACTGCAAAAGAGCAATTATCTTCTTGGCTAGAGCTCTTCAAGTTTAAAAATGTGATACCCTTGTTAATGTTCAAGGAAACATGATGACTGTATTGATGTGTAAGAGAAAGTCCTTTTTAAGTACCATGGTGCGCCAGTTAAAGAAGAACATGAGTAGAGTGCAGCATGAAGCAATGCATCTGCCACCTATTCACCAGCTACAGCAGGGCAAGAAAAGCTTCAATGGAGGTGCTTCACAAGCTATTAACCTTTCCTGATTGGAGTCTTGCTTTACAGAGAGAGCAGCAAGTATCTGCTCAAAGAAGGGCTTCCCTGCAAATAGTAACTGGCAATAATTTAGCAGCCAGGGAACCTGTCAAGTGTGAAGGTTTTTTTGTGTTCTGAGAAACTACTTATTTAGTAGCAAAGTGACAATAAGAGATAAAGAAGGCTCATGCTAGTGACTAATTATTAGATTTGAAATCTATCAATGCTTATGGAAGGGAAAACTAAAATTCAAGATATTTTCTTATCATTTCAGTTTTGCTTTGGGGTTTTTCTGCTCTTTTTTAGTGATTCTGTTCTTCACTGCTTTAATTAAGGGTTGACTACAAGGAAAGGGATTTGCTCAACACAATCAATAATGGCATTCTGATGCTGATGTTAAATTGACTTGCTATTTTTAACATGCTGCTTAGTTATTGTCTATCATCCTTAGCCCCACCTTGGGGCTCTGCAGATATGCACCATCATGAGAGATCCCCAAGAAGGGCTTTGCCTCAGGGTGGTTGAATCCTGTCACATACCTCTGAGCACCCATGCAAGAGGTTAAAGGTACCTCCAAAGATGCCAGTGGTGGGAAGAAGTTCTTGCATGTAAACAGTTGAAATGTTTGTGCATATATAGTCTGCAGAAATCTGGTTTGACAGAGCCACACTCATAATGAACAGCTTTCACTTACTAAAGTATTACACTGGATTTGGATGTCTTTGTCTAGTAAACATTTTACAAAGCCAGTACACGTAAGTATTTCTAACACTAGAAAGAAATCTGACTTAATAGTACTACAGAATACCTTGCTATTATTTATTATTTAAATGAATGATTATTAAATTCCATATCAACATGAAACAGGAAAGTATTCACACTATATAGATGGCTGCAATTTTAAAGAAAAAAAAATCCAGAACAGAAATAGGATGAATGAATGAACAGAAATTCAGTCAACAGCTTATTATTCAGCCACCTTTTTCAGAAGTTTCTCTTATGCTACAAAGCAGTCACCACTTTTTGCCCAAAGAACCAAAGATGAGAGGGATGTTCAAGTCAGCTGAGAGCCTTCCCTTCACACCTGGTCTCTCTCCTTCTCTGGTGGCTCCCTATTTTGTGCCTAAACATTACAGTACTTTTTAGAATTTGTACACACATGGTGTACCTTTGCAAATCATTTAGGAATGCCTGAGTATGTGTCCTATCTGCTTATACATACAAACACAAAAAATGCATTATACACAATTTTCCATCACCTCTGTCCAGCCAGAGAAACATATTACAGCCCATGCACTTTTATCTGCAGCCTCTTAACAATGTTTAGGAATTAATTCAGCGTATCTGCTCCTCTCTTGTCTGCTATGTTTCTCCTGTTAAGGCTACAGATCAGCGTCATCTCACAAATCAGGTTATCTGTGAAGCAAGTCATTGACACATTCTCCCACTTCTATAATTTGCAAAGCCAACTTGTGCATCACACACAGAAGCATAAGCAGGATGGAGCGTTACCTATTAAAAGGCAACAGTCGTGTTGTAACATGCCTTAATATTACTAATTGATTAAGGCAACAGTTAATATCTTTTAAAATGTCTTCCTCCCTCTAAAATCCTCATCAAGTTATTTCTGTCTATGGTCTGTAGTGATTTCCAGTCTGGATGCATATAAAAGAAGCTGAAACAGTTTACTTGAACCATGGTTGTACTAACTGCTAAGTTTCGTGTTTGAGTAACATTTCTGTGTTGTTGCTTTTTTTACAAAAATATTTTTAGAAGACACTTTGTAGTCCTAGGACCTACATATATATTTTGAAATACCCCTTCTTTCACTATAGCCTTGGTTTTCAGCACCCTATCAGACATATTATTCGTTAGGGACTGTAGTGGTAGGACAAGGGGTAATGGCTTTAAACTTAAACAGGGGAAGTTTAGATTAGCTGTAAGGAAGAATGTCTTCACAGTGAGGGCGGTGAGGCACTGGAATAGGTTGCCCAAGGAAGTTGTGAATGCTCCAATCCTGGAGGTGTTCAAGGCCAGGCTGGACAGAGCCTTGGGCAACATAGTTTAGTGTGTAGTGTCCCTGCTCATGGCAGGGGGGTTGGAACTAGATGATCTTAAGGTCCTTTCCAACCCTAACTATTCTATGATTCTATGATTCTATATTTACTAAGCAGTGAGGTAGTTTTGCCAAGAAACAATACAACTATTTTAAGCAAAGTCTCATTGCTTCCTAAGGACATACCTAACTGCTGGTTGAACTCTGTGAACTTTGTATTAGTCTGTGATAAAGCGCGGCAGCATTAGTTAAAATTAACTGTCATGTCACTTTTCTCCCAACCACTCAGATTACAAAAAAAACCCAAACAAAAACACCCAAAAAAAAAAAAGTCCCTAGCAGCAACCATGATTAAAATGTGTTTCCTATCCTAAACTTCATTATTAACTCGCAGAGCTCACAAACTCTTCTCCACACACCCCTCAGCTTTCACGCGTGTGCCTTGTCTATCGCACATAAAAATAAGCACTTTTAACAGCAGCTAAAGAGTTAGTTGTACAGAAGGTGTAAGAAGCTTGAAACAAATATTTGATATTAAATAAGTGCTTTCTCACTAAACCATTTACACCTCTGATGTAATAGTTTTGTGGAGACCTATTGCTGATTTATTCATTTACATTACTTCAAGGAGCCTGCTAGAGCCTGTAGGCACACATTCAAAAATAATTTAAAAGGACATGAATTCATCAGTGAGCCAGTGCCAACTAATGATAATGCACTAGTTGAACCTGTGCCAACTAGAAATAACATAAAACTACCAACACTCGTGTTTCTCCTGGTTTAGGACAGAACTGCAAGCTCTGCATCATCTTGAGAGCCATGAGAACTCGTATCTCCCACCTATATGATAGGTGATAGCTTTCACCTAACATATCGCCTACCACAAGATAGGTTTCGGAATACAAAACCCATGTCGACAAGTTAATATAAAGGTATACTTAAATCAGGTGACTGTGAGTGATCCCTAACTGTGAATGTCAGGAGACAAAAGTCGTCACTTTTGCGCAGGTCCTCCCAAAACCTTAATATTTACAATTTTTATGTGAACAGATTTTATTTAAAGAGGGGGAGGAATGAATGGCATTGTAAAAAATTAATGTGATATTAATTAAAGTCATATTTTATTTTAGAATAATTCACTTTCAATTAAAAATCATGCTCTACCATTCCTAATTCAATGATTCTGGGGAACTGGGAGAGGAATGGGCACATAGGAGGTCAGGGCTCTCATAGTCTCCCTGAACAGCATCTCCATTGCTACCAGCAAAGACAGAACACTAGACAAACCACTGCTCTGATCCAGTAAGACATCTCTTATATTATGTTAAGAACCAAGAAATACAAGCAGATACTACCACAAGTGAAAAAGATTTGTACTTCTATCAAAGATCCAAACTGATGGAGATTTTTCTTCTACCACTTCTTTGGCCCACTCTCCCACCTTAAATAAAAAAATTATAAAAAATACATATGTACACACA
>NW_009921215.1:0-5652 GCF_000696875.1 Nestor notabilis | reverse complement strand
TGCCCCTGAAAGCATGGGGCATCCCCCAAGAGATGCTTTGGAGCCCCCAGCCTGCAAAAAGCTACTGCGTGGGTTTAGGGTGCGGATCTTTCTCTTGCTTAATATTTGCAGCATCATGGCCTAATATATCATCTCGCCCTCCCTGTTTTGCTGTGCTTTCTGCAATCATATGCTTTTAATGTCTCTCTAAGACGGGGAACTGAAACACACCCCGTGTTCACTGACCCAGGCCCACCTCAGTTACAAGCACACCTACTTAACAGTGTGAAGATATACGTAGATGGAGGGCAGAGTTTCAGCAGGTATTAATTACTACCTATAAAAGTGAGTCATATTGCATTAATTTTCATGTGGAACTAACGCAAGCCAAAAAGACTGCCTATCTTCCAGAGCTCTGTTTGGCAGAGGGGAAACGTTCCTGCTGGGGCCGGGGAGGGAGCAGGGCTCCTGCCAGCTTTCAGATGCAGGACGTGAGCTGCTCTCTGCTGCAGTGGGGGCCAGATCCTGCATCCTAAATCCCAGCAAGCACCAGCTTTATTTAAACACAGACAGAGCACAGTATCTCTCTGAGCAGTGTCGAAGAAGGGCGGAGGGAAATGGAGTTTCACAGTAAAATTATTGTGCGCAACACTAAAGTGAAAGGTTTTGATTATGCCTAGAAAGTACTTTTCTTTTTTAATGTAGCCAGATTATCACCCAGCGCACTGGATTTACACTGCATTAGCAATCGTCAAGATTAGAGCAGAATCCCCGGATAACAACAGCAACACAAGACGTCAATTTATGACATAATAGCAATAGTAATGCAACAATGATCATATTCAAGAAAAGAAGGGTGCAGCGGAGGGTGGGTTGGATCTCTTGGCTCTCAAGAGAGAAGCTGCCTGCATTGGAGTGGCTTTGATTAAAAATCCCTCTGCTGGGTCCAGGAGGATAATTTTATACCTTATTCCTGACAGAGAGGAAAAGCACTACCCCAGCACAGGTCTGGCAGAGTTGGTGCATGGAACAACCAGCAGCTAGAGGGGCAAGGTAGGAGACGCAACCTGTCCCCTGACCCTGCTAAGTGTGCATGTCCCAAAAACCCTCTGGACCTCTAAAGAGAATGTGCACATCAAAAGTGGTATTTCTGTGCCTGCAGCTATTGGGAGTAACGAGAGCGGGGCTGTGGTGGTGCCATGCTGGGGAACAAGCCACATCCTGGCAGCTGGCCTGGCCCCGGGGGATTAGAGCCCCCCACCTTCCCAGCTCACATGGTGCCACATGCTTCAGCCCGGCCCACAAGGCTCCTCTTATTTTTTCCACCTGCCCTGTTCTCACTCAAGTGGTTATTACCACAGTAGGAGGCTTGGGGAGGGACCCCACTGCACACATAATGCGGGACCCCAGGAGATGCTGGGGACCTCAGTGTCCCCTCTGTCCCCTTGGCAAAGCCACCACCTTCCAGCACCTGCCATCTCAGGGTACCTCCTGGGGGACATAGCTCTTTTCTGGGGAATCAGGAACCACTCCAGTATCCTCACTTCCCTGAATTTTTGAGTTTTTTAATTCCAGACCCCCCTGTCCATCACACATCTTCCTTTGGCTGAAGCATCGGTCCTGCTCTTTGGGGTCCATCAGCACACTCCTGAGGACCAGCTTGGGAGGGATGTTCCGTGTGGTGGTGTCATGAATGATGACATGGGCTGCGGGTGAACAGCGATCTCCTGCAGCTCCTTGTTTATTTACGGGCATGCTGCAGTTGCACATTGATTTCACCAGCTCATTCCCATTTAGAGCTGGAGCGTTCAAATGACTTACATCAAGGTTGACTAAGCATTTCTATTATCAGCTGCCTTCTTAATCACTCATAACCCTTCCGGTCTAGGATTGTGAAGTTCTCCAGATGTGGTCTCCATCCAAGGAAGCGGCAGTTGCTTTGACTGTGCTGTGTTTGAGCAAAAAGGGTGCAGGTGCTTATGAGGTTAAGCACCCAGCCACAGAACCCTTACTCCATTACAAGCTAAAACTCTATCTTTGTGGAAAATTGAATAAAACCTCCACAACGTAGAAGCAGGCAGTAGAAATCTCTTCGAGCCAGACTGATGGAGCAGCTTTCAATGATCCACTGAAAATCAATTGCAACAGGGCTGAGTTGTTATGGGCCAAAAAATCATGCTGAGACAGGCACTGTTATTGCTGGTGGGCTGCTGCTGCTGGTCTGCTGGTGCCTGGGGCCTTCCCTGCCGATGTGGCTGCATGCAGGGTGAGCGTGCAAGGCGCTGTATGGCTGAGCGCTGCCTCTGGGGGAAGCCATGGGCCTGGCTGGCACCACTTACGGCCACCTCTCAGGAGAGCAAAGCTGGATCCTGGGCACTGGCTGGGAGGTACCTCCTGGAGAGGAGGAGGAAGGGCTTGGGGGCAGCACCAGGGTAGATCAGAGGAATCCAGCAGCTCTTCAGGTATGGGGCAGAGAAACAAAGATGCTTATTCATATCCCTGACACTTTGAACTTTACTGGCCACTCCAGCTGTACCAGGCTGCTGTCCTGTAGGTAGTGCCCCAGCTGGGAAACTGCTCTCCTCCCCCTTGGCACTGTCATAACAAACACAAAAAGAAGCTGGGTGAGCAATGAAGCCATGCCATTTTCTGAGTCTGAAAAAGCAAAAGCTATCACTACGTCATTAATTGTTTTGGCCAACAAAACAACAGTAGAGAATTCACAGCAACCCACCTGTCTGTATGCAGTACCGGATGTTTGTAAGGATCATGACCACCACCTCGTCTGCTTAGCACAACACTGTAACACTGAGGTAGCCACGTCTTGGTTTGGTCGTTCTTTGCTGCGTTGCCCTGGCAAGTGGCAGAAGCGGTCTGAGGGGATGGCACTGCTGCTCTGAACAGTCAATCCTATGAAAGCTGTGACCTTCTCTCTGTCAAGTCTCTGGACTTGACAGCTAACTGGAGCAAAGTGAAGAGTGAGCTCTTCCTGACCAGCCCTCTGTGCAGCTCTACCCCAACATTATGAGAATAAAGCAGTCAGGCTAGAAAGTATTTGTAACACCCCTCATGATTCTCCTACACCTGTCCATTACAATGCAGTCTACAATCACACATCTGCAGTGCTGCAGCCTCTCCCTGGTCATGCATGAAACTTCAGTGATAACTAGGTAACCTCACTGAAAGCAGTGGCCAGTCCGCCATGGCCTCAGGTTTTGGGGTGTCCTAGAGCAGGCTGCCTGTGCTCAGCTCCTGCTAGGTCCCATGGAAAGGTGCACAGCAGCCTGTCAGCACCAGGCACTTCAGAAAACTGTGAAAGAAGGTCACAGATTTTATAACCAGTCAGTGTTGTGTGGTAGCACCTTGTGAACAGCCTCACCCTGCCATGGAAGGTATGTGCACATGCGTGTGTGCTAGTGTGCTCAGCAAGGTGCAAGCAAGCATGCCGCATTCTTGGGCAGGAGCCACCTTGGATCCAGGAGCAGCTCTGTCCAAGCTGACAGCCTTGAGGGTGACCAAGACATGAGGCTGCATGCTTCAGCACAGCTCCACATTGCCAGGATGGAACCGGCTGCCAGCCAAAGCAAACCCACATATGTCCCTGCTTGTCTGTGTAGACACACACTTAATAACCATTACTGCTTCCCAGAGCCAGTTTCTAGGCTTCATCATATTTTCACTTGTCTTGCAGGGGATACAGCAGGCGCTCTGATAGATGAAAAGAAAGGGCTGCTTGATTTGCAGAGGATTTATGTGTCAGTCTTCTCTCAGCCCAAGAAATCCTTCGTGCTGTTCCACACAGTTAGCATCCCTAGCCCGTGGCAGATAGTGTGCACTGGACCTGGGGAGCTGGTGGATGAGCACACCGTTGCTGTCCCTGTGCTCTCACGAGCAGCATTCCCCCATGGCTGTGGCAGTTACCCAGCTAAATCTGAATGCTACTGAAAGACAGACTCTGTGCTGATTTGTTCCCACTGTTGCTCCAGTGACCTGAGCTACCCTTCACAACTGGGGTAGCTCCAGGAGACCATTGCATCAGGAGCCCTTGGTGCATCGCCATCCATGCCCATGAGTGTGGCCACTGCACGATCCCTGCATACCCCAGTCCCTCACTCACCGTGCATGCTGAAGGCTGCAGGGTTTGTTGGTGGGGTCATGGTGCCTGATGAGGACACCACTGCTATGGGGGCACAGACAGCCCTGGGCTAGAGGCCGCACATGAGAAGGCAGCAGCCAGTGCAGGACGCACTGCCTGGCATCCCGAGGCTGTGGCAGGGGGGAGGCAGCACGGGCGTCGCAGGGCTGGGGAAGGGAGTAGGCGGGAGCCATATGGAAGGTGCTGCCAAATGAGGCCATTGAAGCAGAGGGCGTAAATGAGTCTAGTAGACAGACAGGCATTTTGAGGGCAGGGGAGGCAGAGCGGGGAGCACAGGAGACCAGGAGAGAGGGAGAGCACAGTGCTGCAGCCAAGAGGGGCCCGCCAGAACACACAGGCATGGTGGCAGTGCTCCTTTTCCCCCCACCCCACGCCTTCTCCCAGTGCCCTAACTTTAAGACCCTCAAAAGAGGGGACCAAGGTGTCGTGGCCCCTTCTTTGTTTTTAATTACTTCCCATTTTAATCTTGATTTGCACGATCTCTCAGAACTGGGCCAGGGACTCTACAAAGCCCTCGTCAGCAACTCCCCCAATAATAAACAGGAAAAGGCTTAAGGGGCAAATCACTTGCATGTTAATGAGACTGTTTGCTGGAGTCAAGAGAGAAAACAGCAAACAAACAAATGGACTGAATTCCAGTGGCAGCTGTTTGCTCCTTAATCTCGGCTCGTCAGAGCTGCCCTTTGATGGGACACAATCTACACAAACGATTGTGCTAAATCTTCTAATCTACGTCCTCATTATTACATCCCTTCTTACGCATGTAAATCAGGGACAAACTCATTTTAATATGTAGATAGATTATGGAAGGGAAGGGGAGGGGATTGGAGGGAAAAGGAGCTGCTGGTGGTTGTGTCAGTGCCTGCTGGGTTTGGAGCGGTGTTAATGAGGAGCACAGGGAGGGGAGCTGTCTGCATAGACCCTCAGGCTTCCAAGAGAAGGAAGAGGAAGACCTGTTGTCAGGGCAAAAGAGAGGGTATAAAGGGGCAAGGGCACTGGCGCTGTGAGCTAGAGAAGACACGGGCACAGGGCAGCACTGGCAAGATGATGTGATGGAGCACTGAGGACCTCACCTGGGCATCCTCTCAAGCCCTCTGCCCATGCACTCAGACCATAGGTCTTTGCCGAGGTGGGTTGCTGGAGGAGGGCTTGGTGGTGTACAGGAGGGCTTGGTGGTGGTGTCTAGCGATACGTGACAGGGACACAGTGCAGGGTCATGCTGGGGCCCTGGTGTTGTCCCTGGGTGCCTTGCTTGCAGTGCATGGCCTCCTTGCAGCACACCACTGTGGTTTCCCACCCCTCCTCAACCTGCCCACTCCTGGCACTGTTAGTCAGTTGACTGAGGAACAGACTAACCAGCTTCACCCAGGTTGGTGTAGCAGTCTAACACCTCAGGCTGCAGGGTCCAAGGATGCAGCCTATGCTGCCTTCAAACAGATGTCGTAAGAGCTATGGTTATGATCCTTAATAATGTTGAAAATAGTTGCTTTTACAATGTCGTGGTTTAAGCCCAGCCG
>NW_009921214.1:0-18266 GCF_000696875.1 Nestor notabilis | reverse complement strand
AGGGACAGCTGCTAAATGAGCAAAGAGCGGCAGCCAGCCCCTTTTCCCCATGGTCACTCATAAGATCAGTGTCAGCCCCCACTCCCCAAGCACTCCGGAGGGGGTTTGCGCTGCTTTGGCCGGCTCTCCACCTCGGGAAGGGTTAAATCCTTCCCCAAGTCCCTAGTTGCCCTTGTCCTCTCAACCTGATTCAGAGACGTGTAATAAAATATGAAGCAAATTTATGATCTGTTTCAAGCACTTTACTGCTGTATTTTTAAATTCATATATGCACATATAAGAACTATGATCTGTGAATAATTTGAAATGCTATAGGAAAACGATGCATTTTAGATCAAACATAACCGTTTTCTTACATAATTGTCTCGGCTTAAAATAAAAAGAAAGATACATTTCGAACAGAGACAAAGCTGAAAATCTAATGACAGCCATAAACTGCTAGACAGCCATAAATTAACGTCTTCATCAAACGCTGAAGGGATCAGTGCTTATCTAAATCAACAATTATTTCTTCCGAGAAGTTGCAGAACAGATTGCTCCTCTAATACTATTTTGAAATCCTCATAATTGAGGATTAGGAGCAAACAATCGCCTTTCCGGAGTAAACCTCCTCTCCAGCAGCCGAAGCCCTCCAAACTCACCTAACACCCTAGGAACCTCCCCGGGAGACATCTCCCCCTTTTCCTCACTCCAGCATCCCTACAAGCAGGGCTTGTTTTTAGGAAGGGACGGCAGGAATCTCTTCTCTTCCCTTCCCTCCCCATCCCCTCTCGCAGGATTTTTGCAGGGATTCGGAGAACCGGAGCCCGGCGGGCTGTGGGAGCAGGCGGGGGTGGTCCACGGCGGGACATTCCGAGGCGGGATCCCGGAGCGGAGCCCTCCCGAAGCGGCGGCACCTCCTGTGCTTCAATCCCGTCCTCATCAATCCCCAGCCCAACCAATACCCGTCCAGTTTTCAGGTTCAAAGCTTTAGCGGCACTGCTCCCAGCTGTAGCTACCTACGATGCCGATTTTGCGAGGGGCAGCGGTAAAGATTTCATGTTCAAAAGTCAGCTGAAAACCACGTTGAGCATAAAGCCGATGCACTGGCTCACGGGGTGGAAATCAGACAGGGAAAGCCTTGCTGCCTGTAGGAGTTTGCGGCTAAACTGTTTGGAAGAAAGAGGTAGTTGGAAGTATGAGCTGGTAGGAACGAAGTCACTGTCAAAAGTCATCCCAGGGTGTTTACTTACTGTCTTTTACTCTCCCTGTAGCCAGAACCTCGACTTTTATTCAGTTTCGCTATACTCATAGTTGCTGCTTAAGGGGAAACAAATACAACACATCAGTGTCAAAATCGGTTTAACAAAGTCTTGCAAGATAGAATTCTGCAAGGCTCCTAGCAGGAGCAGCTGAAGCTTAGGCTTCTTTTTGGTTATTTGTTTTGGTGTAAACAGTTTTGAAGACAAGCACATTTCTGCTATTACAAATGATGTATTCATACAGACTCAGTGCCTGATGCACAGGACAGGCTATGCAGA
Organism: Nestor notabilis; assembly: GCF_000696875.1. NCBI lineage: Eukaryota > Metazoa > Chordata > Aves > Psittaciformes > Psittacidae > Nestor > Nestor notabilis. The sequence goes on along the minus strand of NW_009921214.1, from coordinate 16,746 downwards.
CACAGTACTGGTTTACACGAGGATAAAGATCCCACTGCAGTTTAATTCTTTGCTTTCAAATGAAAATGCAACATTTTCTATTTTTTTTGTGCTACTATATATGCAGCAATTATTTCTTCACCCTTACTTCTATTTATAAACATAGAAAAGAACTTAAGGGTCACAAAACTTCCATACATGTAGTTTTAAGGGGTGTTTTTGTAATGAGGTAAATTTTCTGTTACGTTGTGGGTATCGGGACATGACTAGCTAGGGTACAAAGGCTGGTTTAGGTAATAGGCGGGAAAAGACTTCACTTCCTATGGTGTGGAAGTTAAAATAGCTCTATTCATATGAATTAAGCATATGTCATGCACAAATTGACGTCTTGAGTAATTTTAAAATACAATGCAATATAAGTAACATTATGAAATAATTTAGTATCAAACCAAGTATTATACAGTATTAGGAGGTCTTATTAATCCCCCCCCAAGCCATCTTTGAGACCAACATGGAAAGCTCACTCAGAAATGTGCCCTTCATGAAATCTCAAAAAATGTCACTTTTTATTTGGAAACTTCAATAACTTCTAATATGACCTGGAGTTAAAGCAATTGCACAGTTACAAACACATTTATTAAACCCAGAAAACTGCTGCAGGTCTATCTTCTCGAGAACGTACCTTCAACAACCCTCACAGCCATACCTGACAAGCATTTCTGCATGAGTGAATGAAGAAACACTGATGTCTTTGCGGTACAATCTTGATACTAAATGCATACTTGTAGAACTCTGTAGCTGCAGTGATACTTAGAAAAGCCAAGCTGTGCTTTGCTGGCTCAGTGGTGTGTATGTAACAACTTTCATTAATTTCCCCTTTTAAAATGAACTATCTGCGAGGACAGAATATTTTACACTAGATAGTACATCTTGTACTATGCAGAGGTTTGAAAAGGAAAAGCCTAGGAGATGTATTTGGGAATCACTAATGGATTGCAGATCCTTACATGAATTTTGAGTAATGGTCTACGAATGTCAGAAGTACCACTCCTTTTTCTTATCTGGTAAGAAGTGGCTTAAGTTTGGTGGGAGAATAAACCAGATTTAATAATTTCCTAAATTCAAGGAAGTTGCTCCATGCCAGTGCTGAATTAAGGCTTTTTTTTTAAAAAAAACCTGAAATACCTTTCAAGATCAAGTTACAGAAAAATGTGGTATGCTGAATAAATAATTTAAAAATGAAAGCAATAGTTGTTAATCTGTGAGAAAAGTGTAAATGCAAGTGGGAAAAAAACCCATGGACAGTTAGTCAATATTAAAATAGATATATTCATTTTTATTCTGTCCTTGAAATACAAAATTCATTTAAGATGTTAGATTACTAAAATAATGAAATTTTAATTTTCTTGCTTAGAAATTCACAATTTGCCTTATATGATCTAAGAGCTTTAATGGTAGATATTAACTATTAAGGTAGAACCTAACCATTGTTCATCTATATACAGAATGTCAGTTTGCACAATTAAGAGCAATTCACAGTCTTTTGAATGTCAGAAAGTTCAATAATGATGAAATAAAAGATAATTTATAATTCCACAGGAGAACTTCACAGACAAGTAATTATTCATAAAAATAACACCAACATGCAACTGGCTTAAAAGCACAAACTCAAGAACAACTCTTACACAGTTTTGTATTAGCACATTAGGACATTTTGGGAGAGATTAATTTGCTGTCAGGTACATGTAGACTAACGTGATCTTTTAAGTAAGGTAACAGTTCAAAAAGTTTACAATAGCATATAGCAGTACTGAGTGCTACCATGAAAACAGAAAACACACAATCTGTAAATTAAAATAGTAATAAAAAAAAATCACATTTTAGCATTCACATTAGTTTATGATGAATTCACTTTTCTCAGGTGCTATAAAGGACCATACTGACTTAATAAATCTATTCTGAATGAGAAAAAGGTGACTTTTTTTTTTTTTATAGCAGAAGATACTATCAATATAACCATAGGCAGGGACAATTTACAGTCAGGGGCTGGTACTGACCAGACAGGTCACATCTTAAGACTGGTGAGTGCACCATGTCACTAGAGGAACAGCAGAGAGATTCCAGGGGCACCTGAGCATTCCTCCTAGCTGACCCTACACCCGCCTCGCCAGCAGGTGAGATGAGCAGGCACTGCTGGGCTTCCAGGGCAGACCCTGCTGCTGAAAGGGAGAGGAGGGACATGGAAGCACAAGGTCAGACTGTCTTACACCACTCACCCCTGCAGCACCACTGGCACCTGAACGCCTGCAAACAGTGCTGCTTTCTCTGCGTCGATGACTTTGCCATGTTCGTGGGCTTGTGACAGACACAAAGAACTGGCCACTCCTGGGTTCTGTGGCAGAAGAGGTCATCAAAAACTGCATTGTGCCCCATGTCATAAAACATGCTGTTGTCATCACAGCACATTGTGGTCAGCTTGGCTCCAGCTGGGACCTCCAGGAATGGTGTACCCTCATCCTGTTGCACTGCTAAGATTTATTGTCATCATGGGTCTTTCACTCCCTGCTCCATGGAGACCAAGTCACGGGGTATGCTAAGGTAGTGATACATTACTTACCAGTAAAACTAGTCTACCGGGAGCATGAGTTACCAGGGGGACAGTTCCAGGACAAGCTGGGTTAGGCCCTGCTTTACATTTGATCATTTTGGTCCCTGAGCAAAAAGAGCAACCCACTCTTATCCAGCAAAACGCTGGCCTCTTGTGTGGTGCAAGAAGTGCTCTCCAACACCATGCAAGACCTTCAAGTGCCTTCATGGAGGTTTCCTTCACCTCCTGGGAAAGACTCTGACCCTTTTATTCTTTTTTAAATGGAAGCATGCTCTACAGATTTAATTGACTCTTTCGGAGACAATCTAGCTCTTTTAATTTCAAAATAGATACCACACAAACTGATAAGCAATTAATCCAAAATTACTAATGATTTGCATGTACTTTTGACACAGTCCTATTATGTCCTACCAAATTATGCAGCAGCCTGTGATATTCTAATTCCAAATCCCCCAAATAGAATACAATTATACATAAAATGTCTTCTGTTTAAAACAAGTACCTATGGTTATTTTTGTAGTTGCTTCAGGTTGGTTGCAAAGTGCCAAAGAAAGATTTATCAAAACTGTGGCATGAAACATTTTACAGCTTACTCTTAAGCAATAATGGAATACAGTCAGCAGTGTAATGATACTAACATTTCCTCTCTCAATAAAGCAGGCTCTAATGTCCAGACTGCATTGTGAGCTATGGCTGAGTACAGAATAGCTCCTACAGAGTAACTACAGGAGCAAGTAACTTGACTACAAGAATCTCTCCACAGAAACAAATTTTATTCTGTGGCACAAAGCAATAATCAGCTTTTGCTGTTGATTAAATGTTGAAGGAAAGTTAAAGCATTTAATCAACTGCAAAGCCCATTTAATGTAAGCGTACTCCAACACTGTAGACATTATTGATGTTATATATGAAGATAAAATGTTTACCCAATATATCTCACAAAACTACAGTTTTCTCTCCGGAGGATTTAGAATGTGGCTGTGCCAATCTCTGAAAGCCTTCCTACTGATGCCGATGCTTATTTAGGGTATGTGCTTTACACGAATAACTACACAGGCTTCTACGCAAATAACAATAAATAATTCTCATCCTTACTATATATGCAGAAGTTTCCATCCATAAGTCATCAAATACTTTAGATATGAGTAAAATTCTGATTTTAAAAGACTTACATTGGCACATCCCAAAGAGAGTTTTTTGGGAACACAAGGCAAGGCCCACAGACATGGCTACTCTTCCATCACAGTTATCCTCTTGGCAAATTGAGACTGAACAGCTACGAGAATCTTCATCAGTCTCTGAAGTGATGGCTGGGAAGAGACAGGGTCTAAACATCTCGCTAGGAAATTAATTTTGGAACAAGTGCTGGTCACCCAGTGCAGCAGGTTGGGCAGTCAGGATACAGATAACTTCTGTGGCTGCTCAGGGTTTTCACTTGCCCAAATTTTGGCCACAGGGAAAAGCCTGTTTTCCAATCTGTAGATGGACAAGTATGCTTCCAAACACAGGTCACACTACTCTATGCATAACTTAGGCACAGTAAAACACTATTAAAAGGTAGGTTTAGATACCACACTTGCCCTTGAAGCCCTCTTCTTCTTTTGCCTTCTTGGAGAAATGAACAAACACAAGAAATGCTCAAAATAAACACATGGACATGTTACTAAGAAATCAGTGAAACAGAAGGTAATTTTTGATATGATAGAATATTTCAAACAGGCTCATGTATTTTCTCCCTGAAGAATATACTTTTTTTGGCTCAAAATCCAAAATAGATAATTTAGGCTTGATCCAGATCCTATTAAAATCAATAGAACCTCCCTTCTGACTGAAAATGACTGCAGGAAAAAATCACAGATTTTAATTCCTTTGCACTGCACCAAAAAAAAAAAAAAAAAAAGAAAGAAAAGCAAAGCATTCACCCTCAGTACATCAAACTGAAGTCAGAAATGTGTTGCCAATAAGACAGTCTTGCAAATCATTCCCCACCACCTGACACAGCTTCTATTATATCTCCCAAATAAGGGCTAAGACACAGAAGACCATGAAGGGAAAAAAGTAAATACAAAGTTAGAATAATAATAATTAAAAATTCTTTCACCCCCTAAAATTAAGTTCCCCCTTTCTTGCTATTATTCTTCTACAAGCAGACGCAGAGATACCTCCAGATGGTGGGTGTATGGGACCTCCCAATCTAATCCCTGTGAAAAAGTGTTGCTGAGCCTGTTTGCTATATAAATGGCCTGGATTCAGCTTGATGTCATCCTCCCTATAAATCCTACTCAGTTCGTGGCCAAGAGATAGGGGGTCCGTCTTGTAGGGACATTGGACTATTTACTTGGCCAAACTCTTGTCATCTCACCTTACTACTCGCAACTCAGGCAGGACGAAATGAGGTTGCATGTCCCTGCATCTGGTATCGACCTCCAGCCCAAGGGCTTTTCTCCTTAGAAACAAATAGGAAGGAGGTAAAAGCAGAGAGGGAAAAGCAAATGCTTCCAAAAATACAAAGCTGAGTGATAAAACAGAGCAAACATGGAGATTAGTAGAAGGCATATAGGCAGCCACTCACTTTCTTAAGGACCTTAGCTTGTAACGAAAGTCAATATCAACATCTGGCAAGAGGATACCAAGGCCCATACGACTGTTATCAAGTCTTACAGCTTTTTTTTCCACTAGTTCTACATCAAAACGAGCCAACAGTAAGAAAAGAAACATCTTCATCTCATTCATTGCAAGGAACCTCCCTGGACACATGCTGATTCCAGAGCCAAAGGGCATTAGGAAATACTTCAGTTTTCTTCCTGCCTTGTAGAATGTGGTTTTCTTCTTGCCATTCTCTATGTATCGATCGAACTTATACTCCTGAAAATAAAAGAGAGAGACAGCGTGATATCTAACAAGGCAGTTACATGAGTTGCTTTGTTTGCACAACAGTAACACTTCTGAAACCCAGAAAATAAGATAAAGAGGAAGACAAGGAGCTGACAGCTTCTCCTTTTTAGTTGGTTCCCTCAGGTTTCATTAACTCACATTATCTTCCTTGCAAAGAACACTCCTAAATCCACTTATTTAGCTTAGCCCTTTTACATCAAGCTCCTTTAACTTCCACGTCTCATCCACTATGTGTCTGGTCTATATTGATTGTAATTAGATTTTGACCGCTTTGTAGCAGGGACAATGAACCTTAGTGGAAGGACAATTTACTTGTAAAGAATCATACGCGCTCAGTGTGGTACATACATCATGAATAGGGATAATCTGCCAAATTCTGCAAATGCCTATGAATAAATTAATGCATTGCACTGATCTTGCTCTCGCAAGCTAGAGCAAAATCCATCCTTCTTTTGCACCCAGTGGTGCAGGTTATTCGAAAACCAGACCTGACGCTTTGCAGTCATTTTTCCTTTCAGTTGAAGATGGTTGCTGCTTAATTTGCCACATCTTACCTTCAAACGTTTTGCTTCAGAAGCAGTGTGCAAAGTAGGACAACAACCAGTGACTGTCCATTTTAAAGCGAGTGCTTTCAAGTAAGGCTTGAGGCTGCACTTGTAACCTATGTCCCATAAATTGAACATTTTTCTGACTATTTTTCACTAGCAGGATCCCTGCTTAGAGATAATTCATGTTTTTGAATGAAGGAGATCTGGCATCCTCACTCAGTCAATGGCAAATTAACCACTTACAAAATCCTCCTGCATGCTTTGAATAAAAATGACAGACACTTCTTGCTTATGGTCACTCATTAGCATTTGTCCTGCTTTGCATACATCTGCTATAGCAGCAGCCATTTGGAGCTGGCTGGGAACAAGTCAGTCAGACAGAAACCAACCTCTACTGATTAAAAAAGAAACAAACTACAATGAAAAATACACTGACACTGATCTACCCATTGGATTAAAGGCTTTGCGAAACACGCACTGCAGGTCTTGCTGTCAAGAAAGAACAGTCTCGGGGAGGTGGTCTGTGAGAAAGGGAACAAATACAAGGTGTGCTGAAGGGGATGTAACTTTGAGTTGAAGAACAGGAGCTTGTTTTTCTAAATGGCAGAGGCCTGGATTTTCCACAAAGATAAAGGTGTGTTTCCATTGGCAAGTAATTCTTTTCAGTCTCTTTGAACACCCCAGACAAAAGGAAGCATGGCTTTTTTTTTTTCCTTAGTAAGTTATCACTTCATTTGAAGAAGCACAATGACAAATGAAAGCCCAGAATACCACTTCTTCCTTAAAAAAGATTCACTTCCTGTAATCTAAATCCTACTGGTCTAAAAAAAACACTGCTAAATATGAACTGCAATAGCTTAAAAAAACAACCCAACCCAACCAAAGCTCTTCACTTTGCTGGAACATTTCCACAAGGTGCACTCCTGGTGTCTGGAGCAATTATGAATGGTGGTATTGAAAACACAGACATACTGGGTCAAACCTTATGCTTTCTTTGTCATCTTGAGAGCCATCTGAGACTTGTAATTGCTTTTAACGAAAAATAAATTGGTGTCTAAGGAACTGGGAAACCAGAAAACAAGCGTAAGACAGGAACTGAGCCAATGACAGTGACATCAAACTCAGGCTTGTGCTGCTGAAGCCCCTTGGGCAGGACAGTGTTTCCTTAAAAGCCAGTTTGCTGGCTAAATAACAACTAATTTAGACAATAAAGGAGCTTTCAGTCATGGACAAGGCCTCCTGGGAAGAGTCAGGGTGACTGATGGCAAGGAAAAGGTGAAGACACTGAGAAAGAGCAAATGATAAAGTTCTGTGTGGACAGCCTGCTAAGAGTTTTACGAAAATTGAGCAATCTCCTGTGATCGATATAAGTCTTTCTCTGTCACATCTTGTATTTGGCTTTGTTTGGGAAGCCACCACATAGGGTTTCCTGATATTTCACTCTATGGGACTTGCAGAATTCATTTACTGAGCTCCATAACTAGCTGAGTTAGGATTTAGGGGTTCGCTTTATTCACTTCAGAGAGAAGTGACTCATTTATTTAGGTTTTGATGAGTGCAGAAAGAGGTCAATAATATATGCTTACACTTATACAGTATGGTGCCAAAGCAGAAGATAGCTTGAACTTAAATTTATGTATTCAGGAGAAAAGCATTGCTACAAAATTATCTCGTCAAGCTGCCTGTTTTCCCAGGAAAGTTTTCCCTAAATACATGACAAGCTCAAGACTGCACCTTTCAAAAAATTCATTCTCCATCGCTATCTGATCCTCAGTAGTTATTGTTGAAAGCACACTGCATATTTTAAGAACCAAACAGAACAGTGATTTCCCCACTTTTCGAGAGGGCCCATGTGCTGAAATCAATGTACCGCAATGTGTGGATTGCTCATTCACTATCAAAAAGATAAAATATATGAACTAAAGCTGTACTGTGAAAGCTGAGCAGAGCTGATACTAAGCAGATATATTCAAGCAATGGAAATATGGTAATATATTCCTGCAATTATTGGATAAGGGAGGGGATCAGTTTCCACACTGATGCTTTTGGTCTAGGACCTAAACAAACAGATGGACTTTGACAAATCAATAATGTTCTCCAAAATAAGGTGTTAAGAATAAAATAAGAAAAAGCTTATTTGTTAACTGTTACTTTTTAAGGATAGAAATATTAATCTACTATTTGCCAATATATGGATTCTTTTTTAAAATTCTAATTTTCTCAGTGGGCTTTGTCTTCATTTTTGGGTGGGAACAGCCAGCAGAACCCTCCTGAACATGATTTCCATTTTCATGGCTCCAGTGTTCATCCTGGTGACTATCTCTCACTTGTGCTAACTCTGATAATCCTCCACGACTTCCCTCCCCAAGGCTGGTGGAGTTCCTGCACAATGAGATGCTAACACACACCAACAAGGCACTTGAAACTCATCTTTCCTCTTAAATTCCTGAAAGGCAGAGCCCCAGCAAGAAACCCAGTTAGAAGCCTCAGCCTCTAACATGAGTTTTCTATAAACATGTAAAAAAATCCAGTTCCCTTCTTCTTTGGCTCAAATGCCAAGGATGGAAATCAGAATGTCTGAGAGACAGCCATTTGCTTAGGAAAATGGGGATGAGGAACAGATCGGGGATGAGGAACAGATCAGGTATGAGCTCTTGTCTCTCAGGCAGAGGAGCCATTTAAGAGCCTCAGTGTGCACCTTAATCTTCCTCCATGGCACCCTGTGCATGGGACAGCAATCTGGGGGAGCAACCTAGCCAAGACAAGGACTATCCAATTTGCATGCAGGTGCTGAACTTCTTCTAAGAAACACGCTCACTTCTTCAATTTTAGCCAGGGACAAAGTCTGTGGAGCAAAGACTATTTTATTTACAGTGCTGGGAACTTCACAGGGGATTCCTCCTCTGTGGCTCAACTCTGGCTCTCCAAAGGCTCGTTTTTACCTCCCATATTGTTACATATTCATAGTTTTTCCAAGGATAGGCGGCCTGTATTACAATTAGTTCCAGGAACTTATTATCCTAAGTCTCCTCCTTTCGGTGCTTGTGCATTGCTCTCTGGTGGTCCTGGGCTGGGGTCTCTGGGATGAAGTAAGAAGTCTTCCTCATGATGCCCTTGTCACCTTTTGCCCAACTGGTTGCTTCTGTAACTGCAAGATCAGCTGAAACTGGTCTTATCAATGGCTTTCTTCTGTTGTTTCAGCAAGTGTTATGCTTATCTTACACTCGGGATCAGCTAGACTAGATTACCAGAAACTACTCCCCTCCCTAGGCTGCTGGTTTGCTTACATATCCACATAAAACACTGTACCCTAACACACATTAATATTGCCAAACTTATGAACATTAAACAAATTAATTGTGTTAGCTGAAGCAAAATTTCCCATTCAGTTATTTACTACATTCTGAGGCTGTATTAAGGCTGAGGCAGGGTGGACTAATTTTGAGTCTTTGATATTCATTAACTCCAGCATCAGAGAAAAATACAAGGAGATGACACAATTACCCTCTGAGCTTTGCTGCAGAGCAACAGCTTTACAGCCTCAAGTTCACAGCACTCTACTAATTGATCAAGAAGGGGTGAATCCCTACGAAGGGAGGTGAAAAAGCATAAGGCTCAAGTAAGACATTGCTATTATAGGGCTTCAGAGAGCCAATGATGCTTTTCGGGCACTTAGCTAAATGGCCCACATTATTTGCTATTTAAACCACCTTCTATTATTCAGCCCTCCTTGGGTATCAAATGATCCACTGCCAAACAAAACCCACATTTAGCCTAAAGTTTATGGTAGTCAATGTGCAATTGTCAATTCCTTTGAAAGCAGTCGCAGTCAGTCTCATCACCATATTTCTCTCTTCAGGCCATGAATCCTTTGACCTATAGGGCCCTAGAAAATACAACTGAAAGTAGCAAGATTTGTTCCACAAGAAGGAACAGCAGTAAAAAAAACCCACAACCCAGAGATCACAAAAGGCTTGGCTGCTGCTATGTGCCTGGAGTAGGAAGAGTAGCACCAGCTGAATGTTTACCTTAGGATCTTCATAGACCTCAGGGTCCATGTGCAAAATCTGTGGGTAAAGGGCTATCCAGTCTCCTTTCCTCAAACCGACTTCTTGATTCCCTTCAAGCTTGAGAACAAAATCCTCCTGGCTGATGCGAATGTTCATGGAGGATGAGCACATTCGTAAACTCTCGTTTAAGGCACTCTCTGCGATTAAACAAAAGCGGAGGGAGGGAAGCATCAGAAATATGGGAGATGACTGGAAGTTATACATGGCTACAGCTGCTGCATCTCGACAGGTTTAGTAGGGCAAGCTAAGGGAAAAGAAAAAAAAGGAAAAAAACCCACAAACCAAACCAAACATAAAGCAGAGACCAGGATGAGGCAACAAACAACCCCACAGGGCTGTGGGGGCAGCCACGATGCTGAACCTCCCGATACGATTCTCACTGATGGTGCTGAGAAATCTTGTCGGCTGTAGGCAGCACTGAGTTTTGGGTGGAAAGTCATTATTCAGGCATCATGTTGAAAGCAACACAATCAAAAGACAAGAACGCTTTACGCATTTACATATATTTTGGAGGTTGCAAGCAAATACCAGTGAAAGCATCCATGGAGCTGTCTAGCTTGCCTTTTGAAAGCTGTTGGATGTAATGGCAGGACTATACATTAGAAAAATCATTTTGCTTGTTAATTTCATAGTAAATCTGAGGATTTAAAAATTTCTTTCTTTTCTTTTCAGTGTGCTACATTGCAAAATGATAGTGTCTGTTATGGTCAGAGTGAATGAAAGCAATTCATTATTTGCCTGGTAATTTTAAGAGAGAAAGACAGTTTTAATTAGCCAAGAGAAAAGAAAACATAGTCCTTTCAGGCTTAGGGAAAGCAAGATTTCTGTCTCCACCATCACATCCTGGAAGGCTCCAGAAGCTGAATGTCCTTGCTTTCCCAGTGGCCTTCACCTTTTGCTCCTAGCACGACAGATTTTATGGCTAATTTCCGGCAATTTATCCTGGCAGTTTGAGGAGGAATTCCTTTGGGAATAATATGCATAATTTGCATAAATCATTCTGATAGCATGTATATCAGCATGTAGCTCCTGTCTAGGGCTGCATCTCTCACTTTGTAATCAAAACTGACTATTTTTCCACCAGCGTGTATGGGCGCTGTTATATGTGACTTGATTCCTTCTAATCATCAGTGTGAAAAATAGCCTAAAATAGGGTTTCATTTGCACATAATAATCCATTTGTGTCTGCATTTATGTTCTGTGATATTAAATAAGCCTTCTCTAAGTGTTCACCAAGGCACTGTAACTGCTGCACCCAAAAGGTTAGTTTATTAGAGACAGTAGCTACTCAGTGTAGATGCCTCTGAAAAAAAATAATAACAAACGTTCTTTCACTAAAAATTAAATCTGGTGCAGCATGCATAGCAAATAAAGTGGCCTTGGATGCTTTCTTGCAGGAGGTTTTTCCTTAAGCATGCATTTGTCTAAAGAAATGAGGCTGCGGTCAGCTTTGTGTGGCCAGCACCATGATTCAATGTGACGTACAGTGAGTCTGTGCATATTCTTTTGGACTGCCTTCGTTACTATAATCAGGCAGAGTCAAATCGGCTTGTTGGTGACGAAGCCAGAAAAGAACCCTGGTTCCAGAAGATGGCCTCTACTGTGGATAGCCACAAGGCACCTGACACGATAGATTTCAACTGGCAGTGCTCTGGCAACAAAACTTTATGTGGTACAAAGAAAGGGTCCAGCCTCCGCTCCCAGATGGTCTTCAACCTGCGGAAAATGAAGCTGGTAACTCTGTGATGGTCCACTATTTGAAAATGGTGGTGACATATGTAGCAACAGCAGAAATCAAATGAGGAAGAGGAAAAAGGAAAGAAAAAAAAAAAGAAAGATAATTATTAAATTGCTGCTGCAAAATAGCAGGTTTACATTTAACCACCCAACCGATGCGGTCACATCCCATCAGTGGACATCCTCCCAGAAAGCGCAGCAGTCCCTGCCCGCTGCTGGATCCCAAATGACAATTGGGCAGCATATCTTATGCAGAAGTTAATCACAATAATGGAGCACAAAGTGTGGCTTAGCGGTCAGATCGTAAATGACAAATCTGTTTTACCTTCCAGTACCAGTTATGTGTGGAAGGCGAGCTTGGCTCTTGCTCTGAGCGATCATGCCGATAATCATTAGATGACAAAAGTAATGAGTCACATTATGATCAACAAAGGAGAATGGAGCTTATACGGCTTTGCAGGCTTACATTAAAAAAATAGACAGTCAGCTTTCCACAAATGCTGGGGCTATACATTGAGAGGAATGACAACTGCACAATAAAACTGCAGCCTTTACTTGCAGTTGTCATAGTTCAGCAGACACCAGCCATCGCTGCTGACAGACCAGCTGGGTAGCTTGGGAGGCCTTCCATTCTGAACTGTGAGGTACAGTAAATTATCCAGCACGGTAGAGCAACATCTGTTTCTGTGCTTGTGCCGAACAAACAAGGCAATTTAAAGCATACCAAGGGATAACCAAGCAGCAAATGAACATGACCCTCATTTTTTTCCCCCCTTCTTACACACATGAGATGCTAAACTTCACTGTGCAAGCGCTACATAAAGAAGCCAGGCTGTTGTTTGATAAGGTGTTGTCAGAGAGATTTTACATATTTTCTAGAAGGGGGGGGGGGGAAGAGAGAGATATCTCTCTCTCATAGTATTGTTATTCTTAGAATCCTCCCACTTCTCTCTTCGTTTCTCTTATACTAAAGCTAGCACTTAGCTTCCAATTCATTCTAGATTTTTTTTTTAAAAACTGTTTCAATATACTTATAAATATTCAGTCTTTAAACCCTAATTTGCTATACTTAGTTCACATGCCTTCAAGCATTTGTCTTCCAATTTCCACTGAATAAATGCGTACTAATGAGAAATAGAGCAAGCTGCTGAGGCAAAGCTGGGTGACTTGAGCCTGGCCTGCCACCAGCTTGTGATAGGCAGGCAAATTGAGTTAAAATGAAAAGTCTTGTCAGCTGAAATACAACATGGTAGCCAAACAGCAAGCTGTCAATCATCCAGCCAAAACAAGGGACTGCAGGTAATAAAAGGTCATTGCAAATCGTAAGTGCATTTGGCTTTCGTAGGCAAGTTAATTTTAATTAAACATGATCTCTATCTGTAGATGTTTTATAAAACTTATTGTGCATAATGGATTGTTAATTTTACACTAACATAGCAGGTAATAGGGTACTATAATTATTAGAGTGTATTGTAGGAAAATAGCTACTGAGTATGCAAATATTTTGGGGGGGGTCATTTACCCACAGGCATCACGGTGTGCCAACACAAACGATAATCTGAAACAAGTACATTTGCATCTTACTAAGAACTAAATGATACTGCCCAGCCCATTCGAGGAAAATATATGCATTTCTCTCAATCCAACCAACGATTTTAGTGCTTAGCATTTATGTTATGACTACGCACTCTGTATGAGCTGTTTTTGGGTTCCTACCCTTTCTTGTGTATGAGGCAATTTTTCAAGCTGTGCTCTTTTCGCAGGAGATATCTGGGATTCAGCAATGACCTGGGGCAAGAATACTTCACCATATAAATGAATGGACTAATATTAAACAAATGAACTGACTAAACATGCCTAGCATTAAATATGCACTAAGTACATCTCTGCTTTACCCTTTGCATTTCCATTATAACCATAAAAACTGACAGACCATTCTCATGTGTCGTTTACCATATTAGAGCTCTGTTGTGAGCCATAATGACTAATAATGTATGTTACTCTGCACACACAAATATGTGCATTTGGGTTTTGGGAGAAGTCTTACGTAGACAAAATAAAGTGTGCTGTCCTAGGCATCCCATCAGAAAAAAATAATCAGGGCCAAAATTTGCTAGTTCTGCTGTGGGTTGGAGCTTTTTTTTTTTTTTTTTAATAAAACATCACATACCTGGGCTTTGAATTTAGAAGTAAATCAGGGCATGTCGTTCCCTAGACCCAAAGAATCTGTCCATAATAACAACATTGTTTCCGCAGAAAGGCTTTTTAGCAATTTTTTCTTGTTCTCCATAGCATGAGGAATCCAAAAAAAGGAATCCAAAAAAAGGCTCTTGTTATAGTAGGCCAAAAAGAGGACAGAGAATCAGAGCGCTTAAAACAGGAGAACGAGATGACAAGGTGCTGAACATACAAGAATCCCACCTGGTCTGCCTTACTCGAGAGCAGGGACACAAATACTGGTTTCCTATGCTCTGGGTTGGCATTAGGAGAATGAGAAGAGGAAAAGCTTGGCCTTGGAGTTTGGGGTAAGTGAGCTGCAAGGGCAAAGGCAGTGCTGGCCCACAGCCTTCCTTCGACATGGAGATTTTTGGTTCACAGACAATGCAAATTGGGACCTTTGTCCCTCCTACACATTTATTAGCAAACATCCCTTTCCCCTTGCCAATGAAGCATGACTTTAATTCTCTTATGGTACAGATTTTTTTCTATATTATTATTTTATGGGACAGTATCCATCCCTTTATGACTTAAGTGCCAGAAGAATTGAAATCTAGCTTCTGTTCATATGACATTATGTTTAACATGATTATAAAATTTAACAAAAGTGTTACAGGAATACTACAAAGTAGGATGTGGCACTTTCCTCGCAACACATAAATCAAATGTCACCAAGGTACTTCAAGATTTCAAGGCGAAGCAGAGGAATGACACAGTTAATGTTTTAAACTGTTCATACCACTTTGCACCAGAGGGTTTTAGTGAAGTACACACTTTTATTTTCCTTACTCCTACACTCCTAGGGTGCCTTTTTTTCTTTTTTTTTCCCCTCTTGCCATTTCCATGTCAGTTTCCAAATACAAAATAAATTCTGTCCTGATCTTCCTGATGCTCGATAACTTTCCTTTTATCTTGTTTGGTGGATGCTAGCTCTGATGTGAAGCAGTTTTACTTGTGTTCCTTAAAAGTACATTAAATGCTTAGAATGGCTGGTTAGTCTTCGGAAGTGTTCTTATCATCCAATATCTCCCCTAATTCAAAAGCATTCTCCATCAGTTAGAGATAAATCTGCACCAAAACAGCCATGACTCCAGATGAAACCAACTTACTAGACTTACGCTATGTACGATTAACGTTAATGCTCTAACAAAAAGTAACTGGATCAAACTCAATTTTATATTTGTACTATGAGAAGCAAATCAAGTTTGAACACAGATTCTTGAGACATGCCACACTGGATGGTCCTGAAAAATAGCAGCTATTACTTAGATCCAAACCAGGCACAGAAACCACACTGCTCCACCAATCTCTCTTGACAGAGCTTCGTTTAAGAGTGGAACATTAGTTCAGGCCACGAGCTACCAAGACATACAGCCATGAAATACCAAAACATAAAAACATGAGCTCAGTTTTAACAGGGGACTGGTTTTGATATTTGGAAAGAGAGGAGTACTCAACTTTTAAGCTTTTGTTCAGCTGATGTCTACCCTATAAAGGCTACCCATGGAGATTTTCAGAGGCTTAAAGGTTAGGTTCTTACCTGCTATACCCTCTCTCCTCTCTTGGCCTAATTTTAGTATTTATCTTACCAGTGCCTGTGCACCAGCAAACAAAGTGAAACCATCAGCTGATGCTCTGAAAGCCTATCACACTCCTGGATCAAACAACTTCCAATAGCCATTGGCAAGGGTCTCCCTCTGAACCCCTGATCCAGAATTGGAAGACTTGTATCTCCCTTAAAGCTCCCTATTTTGAATCAAAGTAAAATTTTCGATACTGAAAACACCATTTCTAATCTGCAAAGCTTTACCTTTGTATACTTTGTTTGGAGGCATCGCTCAACTGAAACCCGCTTTAGAAGCCTTTGTTTTGTTGGAGGGAGAGAAAGAAAGAAACTGCTTGTGATAAAATTACATTTGCAGTTTAAATACATTATCCCACTTTAATTTCAGAAAAGGGTCGTTCTTGGCAGTACCATACAGAAGTATTTGAAATGCATTAACACTTCGGCAGATGCTCAGAATCAAACAACTTAATAGGCATCAACTTTTTTTCAAATAATTGCAAAGCTTCGATTTAGCCTTTTGCATACCTTGCATAGTTAATTACCTAGGCTTTAATGTTTACATGCAATGAGAGTATCTACAGCTATAAACTACATAATTTATAATTGATGTAAATGGGTGTTATTATGTCAATTAGGCAGCTGTGTCCTCCACCTTCTCAGTAAACAGAAATGAGTGATAAACTGAGTTTGCTGGGAGAGCCCCTCTTTTCTTCCTAACAGATAAAAATAAATTACCTAGGTAGACCAGGTTGTCCAATTGTTCTCTGGTGAGGTGGATGTTATATGTGGGCCCTCTCTTTTGACCTGTTGACTGCAGCAAATGGTCAATCTCGTCACGCACCGCTGCAAGAGCTTCTGGGTGCCGCAGAAGATAATACATGGCCCAGAATGTAGCTGGAATCGTGTTTCCCACAGAGGCCCACAGGAAGGCAAAATGATGTGCTGGGAGAAAATAAGTGAAAAGGAAGATTAATAGCGTTTATTACACTGATTAGATTTGCAGTGTGCTAATTAAAAGATGTTAGGACACAGACCCAGCCAAGGATCAGTGAATGCTAATGAGGACCAATAGGCTTCTGAAGTCTAATTTTCTGCTTAATGAGAATAGTTTGAAATGTAATGTCG
>NW_009921213.1:0-3948 GCF_000696875.1 Nestor notabilis | reverse complement strand
GCAGGGCAACAAAGCTGGTGAAAGGGCTGAACAGAATGTCCTGTGAAGCAGCTGAGGACTGGGGGCTTGTCTAGTTTGGAGAAAAGGAGGCTGAGGGGAGACCTCATTGAACTCTGCAACTTCCCGAGGAGGGGAAGTGAGGAGGGAGGTGCTGATCTCTTCTCCCCGATACCCAGTGACAGGACAGGTGGGAATAGCTCAGAACTGCACCAGGGGAGGTTCAGACTGGGCATTATGAAGCATTTCTTTACCAAGAGGGTGGTTAAACACCAGAACAGGCTTCCTAGAGAGGTGGTCGATGCCTCACACCCGTCAGTGTTTAAAAGGCATTTTGACAGTGCCTTTAATAACATGTTTTATCTTTTGGTCAGCCCTGAAGTAGCCAGGCAGTTGGACTAGATGATCATTCAAACTGTAATAGTCTATTCTATTCTAAACAATCCCAGAAGAGATCCATTTGCAAGGAGGCGTGCATTGCCAAAAAATAAAATACTTCATCAATGTCAACAGCAGTATCACATCTTACTGTTAAGAGTCATTTTTTCTTAACAGGGAGCACAGAACCTCCTCTTACTGCCGAAGTCCCATCACCATGCCAGCAGTGATTGCCAGCTGCCACTTTTCACTATCCTCTGGCATCTGACTTCACTTTACTGCCAAAACCCTCACCTCATTGCCAAGACCCGTTGTCACAGCTCACTGCCATCTGCCAGTTCCCATTGCCAACCCTACACAGTCTCGCCTGATTGGGTGCGTCTGCAAAGGCATGACTCCTCTCACCAAAGGCATGGGTGCTGCAGGCAGCCAGCAGTATCTGCAGAGCCGTAGCAGCACTAACTGCAGATCTAGCCTAGTGAGTGCAGCTGGGCAATCACGGGAGTAGCTGGTCTGCGTGAGGACCACGCTACCTCCACGCCAGTGTTCAGTGAAGGATGCCATTCCCAAAGAGGGCTGTTGGGGTAGAGGCTGTATGGATGACAGTCACAGCCTTGGCTGAAGGCAAGAAACGCCCCACAGCTGCTTCCCAGTTCTTCTGCTCCTCAGCAATGTTATCAGGGAAACTGCGTCTTTTCCATAAAGACATTCTGGAGGACTGCATGACAGATTCATGGTAGTGTGACTGACACTAAAACTGCCAGATTAAAAGGCAGCAATTTCCAAGTGACTATGAACTGACAAGGACCAGGAGAGCTCGCAGTCACCCTTGGGGAAATGCCTAAGCTGGGACAAGCTGTAATATAAGAGACAGTAAGTGGGATTCATGTGTAAGCTCTGGACACCTACAATGTGGAAATGATTCATCGCATTTTGAAGGGGACCTCTGCATTTAGTCACATGAACTGCACCGTTACATTTAGTTATTCCTCCTCCTACATGATTCAGGAATAGTGCTCTGCAGTGTTTAGCTCAGATGCCTTCATGTTCAAATAGATAAATCTCACGCTGCATCTAGAGGTAGCATACCCTCTGCTCAGAATTCTGAATGCTACAAGTCCAAATTTGCAATCAATCTCTCACTTCTACTTGTTTGTTCTTAAATTTCTGAACTTGCAGAACTTCAGAAAACAAGATTTTAAAAAGCCACACATTTTACCTTCAGCAATCAATATATTCTGTACAACACCGACTGATTTATTCAAATTGTCTAAAAATAATACTCCTTTTTTGATCTTTTGTTAGAATTCATTAGAATACATACACATAACTTTGCACTTTGATCTGTAAATCAATTTCTGACCCTACCAGCAGCTTGTGAAATATTTATTAGCACAGGATTATTATCACAGCCTGATCACTGTCTAGATTACCCAGCAGCATACATGCCAGCGTGTTATTACTGAGATACTTGGCTACAGTGTTTGTCTGTAAACTATGACAGTGATTTTCTGTGTCCCACTCTCTGCCCTACTACAGGTTTCTGTTTACGCATGTTTTGGTCTGACAGCACTGTTCCATCTTGACTGCTTCTTTTGGCTTGCTATACAGACATACCTTGCCAAGCAAAATTTCAAAATCAATATGATTAAATCAACTAATGGCATTATAATGAAGCAAGCTTCAAAAGAGAAATATAGATTACTCATGGATATCATTTAATTTAAAAATTGAGTGTCTGATTTATTATTTTTTTATGCCAGTTGGACTTCTTGTATACTAAATGTGGAACTAGATGTAATTTAGAGGAAGATGCAGCGGATGTCTACAAAAGCATATGCATCATGGAAAAGATGGACAGGGATTGATCCGAATACCTTTCCATAACTAAGGCCCATCAAATTAAATTATGTTTGAAACAAACAGAGCAGGGTGGTTTTAATCCAACAGGTTGCAAGCCTGTGGAATTCCTTAACAAAACAGGCTGTGGAGTCCAGAAATTTGCACAGTTCAAACAGGAGACCAGAAAAAAGAACTCTGAGAAGAAACCTTTTAGTGGTTATTATACCATCACAAGCTCAGGAAATTCCCCATAGCTGGAAGCTGGGACAGTGTCAGGGAAAAGGCATCAACACAGGTTGCCTCATTTTCACACTTCCTTAATTGTCTAGTTACAGGCAAACTTAGAGATATAAGGGACTAGAAGGACCCAGGATGGCTGCTCCTATGTTCTTAAAGTTTGTAGATATTTACACCGAGCATCCTCAGAAATGGTCACCAGAGGCTGGCATTATCTCCTCATGGGAAAACATGAGGAAGCATCCAGAGTCAGCATCTAGATAATAGACATGGTAAGGGCTTAGGCAGGGGAAGGCAGGAGAAATACCACGAGAAGCCTCCAAAAACAAAAAAAGCAAGCAGCTTGTTTTGAATTAAGTAACTGGACAGGCAAAAGAGAGGATTCAAAATGAGAAGACGAGGATTAGGGAAATGGTCTTTCAGCAACATTCTCAATGGGCAGGACAAGACTGTCAACAGCAGGGAAAAGCATGGCAAAATGATTATGACATTGAAAGTCTGGCCAAAAGCTGTACAGAAGATCAGTTGTACTGCTAGTCTGCTAGCAGTGGACTATTACAGTAGTCCACCTTGCTCAGTATCACCCCTCTGGCAGCAGCAGTAACTGGGGCACAAGGAGTTTAAATTATCTGTTGTTGGAATGGGAAGAGTGTATATTAGTGGCTGATAAAATATAGAACCACAGACCCTATGGAGGGTGAGGAGCAAGGAAAGTGAAATGAGTGACAGTGACATCTTCAGGTTTCATCTATCCTGCCTTCTCATCCTCAGTGCTCTTCAGGAGCATGTGGCACTGACAGCTTTGCATCTGCTGCCAGGGATCCTCCATAAGGGCTGTCGCCATCAGGACATCCCTCTTGCCTTGCTCATTACACCCCTGCCTGGATAGAAGGACCCCTGCCAAGAAGTATTATTTAAAGCTTGCACCCAACATTTAAACCTGATTAACAAGTAGGACCATCATATTGTTCACAGAGACTGGGGAAACTTCAAGGCAAAGATGAAAATCTCTGCCTTACTCATGCTGCGTTGCAGATGACAACTGCAAATTTTTGAGAGAAATGTCAGCAACATTGTTTAAGCATATCTCTGGTTTTCATCTAAGTACTGCTAAATATAAAATCCATAAACAACTTGAGAAAAAGGAACTGTGACCCGGAGCTTTTGTCTGAATGCCATAGCTGCTAACTATGATGCAGCACTATGTCCTCCTTAGGTGCCGTGTGGTCCAGCATTTGCCTACAGAGTGCTCCACTCCCAACCTGTTCAGAGATGGACAGCAATGTCTGGTCACCTCTGTGAAGATACAGACCTGAACCCCATTAGGCTGAGGCAAGCTGAAAGCTGTCCTCTGCATTTCTGGCTAGTTTATCTACTCCTTCGGCTGTTTTATCAGGTGTGACTAACCCCACATGAGCTTTAATGAGCAAGCATCTGCAAGGGTTTCTCATGGCAGCACCTAAAGCCTGACGTGCCCAGAGGTTCCAGACCTTC
>NW_009921212.1:0-4134 GCF_000696875.1 Nestor notabilis | reverse complement strand
AGTGTGGGGAGTGTGAGGGTACCTTTGAGGGAACAGGCCTGCTGGAGAGCAAAGTGCTATCTTTACATAAAATAAAAGGGAAGCAAATGGGATAATAGGCTGCCTCACGTTCCCAGGGGAAATTACACGCTGGCTCTGCAGTGTGACAGAGGGAAAATCATTGTTTTGCTTTTGTCTCCAGCCTTTTTTTTTTGGTTGTTGTTGTTGTTTTAATAGTATAGAATTGGTCATGTCTTGGTGTTTTGTCATCTAGTCAAGAAAAACAGCTTGCATAAGAAACACTAAAATAAAATAAAGCCCAGCATATTTTTCTTTCTTTGCTAGTGCTCTCAGTAACTTATGGAGGAGATGGCATCTGCATTTTGTTCTCATTATCACAAAAAAAAAATTCACCTTTTAGCCCAATACCTGCAATAGACAGTAAAGGTCAAGTTTCTCAATTAGGAGAAAGGTCTGTGTGACATTAGCAAAAATTGCATGAGGGCTGTGCTCAGCAGTGGGGAGTGGAGAGCCACAGGAGTACCAGTGGCTGCTGGGTTGAAGACTCATCCTGCTCTTTTGCCATCGCGAGGTTATCTTATGTTTCTTTTACTGACTACCTCTGTGGTGTCAGTGTATTTGTGTATGTAGAGCGTTCTGTAGTCTTAAGCTATTTGCAACTTACATACATACGTCCCAAACCACGCCGCTTGTCTCCCCTTTTGGTACTTTGTAAAATGATGGAGATATGCTGGAGTTGGCCCAACACTAGTTCAGGATATCCTTTCGGTAGTACTTATAAACACCTTAGCTTAAAGGCACGGCTCACTTCAGATTGTTGTTTGTTTATTTGTTTTTCTTTTAGGAAAAAAATCTTTAGGGTTTTTGGATGACTGGTTCTGTTGGAAGAAATTGCAAATCATTCAGAGGAAAAAAATAGTCAGGATTCTCAGGAGGCTCTGCTACTGTCTGGAAAAAGGTAAACAAATGTTTTCTTAAAAAATATGCTTTCTGTTTGGGCTTAATTTTCAAACCTTCTACCGTTATTTGCTTAATCTGTGGCCTCTTCTTTGCAAACACACAAACTCTTTTCCCTGCCGGCCTTTCTCCCTGATTAGTCTGGCCAGTGGCTGATGTTTTAGCTATGGCTTACAATGTATGAAATGACATCTTGCAAAAAGAAAGATCTCTGCCTCCTAAAATTGTCATGAATGTGGGACGGTTTTCTCATGATTCAGCTGTAGTGAGGAATTACACACATCTCAACATAAGCCTTGTGTATTTCTTCATATTTAAACCTAGCCGTCCCTTGTCAACTGAAAGCAGAGGTTAATTACAGACAATGTTTACTGTGAGGGGAGCTGAGACTCAGCACCAGAATTTTGGGTCCTCTGTTGCTAGGGAAGCTAGAGAACTGAAAGCCATTTTTGCTTTATGCCTCAGTTGAGAAGAAGGTATCAAATTTCATAATGGGCAGAAGCTACTTTGCATGTTGGGAGAATAGTGTGTTTGTGGACTGGAGTACTGTACAGAAAAAGTATTTTATTTAGCTTCAGAATCGTGACCAGATATTAAATTACTAGTGCCCTGGAACATCCTTTGCCTACCTTTATTAAAAAAGCAGCCATGTGCTTATGATTGCAGCTGGTCAGACTGCAGGTGCCTCTTCCCTTAGTAACAAGCACTGGGGGAACTGTACTCATACGATTAATAGAAGCTTCCGGTCAACACAGTAGAGCAATAACATGCCACAAGTATGGTAAGTGCCTGAGTTAGTTTTTATCTTCACCTGGTATTAATGATTTCTTCTCTAGGTGAGTTACTTTCAGCTTAGAATAGTAGCTATTACTTAGATGGGTAAACTTGCATGAATGAGTTTAGCCTTGTAGCCAGTGACAATGGTGACATCTTGTAAGACTGGGCTTAAAGAGACCTTTTGGATCAGTGAGTCCTGCAACTCTCTCCCTGTTTGTATACGTATGGGCTGTGTAAGAGTGGTTTTCAGATGGAAGTTCTGGGTTTTCTTTTTTAGTGTTGGAGTCAGTAGTGTCAAGAATGGTAGTGTTACTCATTTCCACTCTTTGAGGGTAAGGAACTAGAGAGAAAGTCGTGTGTTGAGTTGCCCAAACTGGGGAGGGAGCCAGAACACAGTGTGGGGCTTGGTTGCTGGTAATCAGCAAATCAAGTCTCTGTGTGCAATGCTGGCCTCTCTGAATGTTAATAAAGTTCTGCTTCCTTCCTAGGCCACATCATTTACAGCTAATGAAGCAGTGAGCGGCTGTGGGAGAGAGAGCCTTGTGTAGGGGATGGTGACATGCTGGGGGAAGAAACCTCCTGCAAATGGCCTTTAGTTTGGATGGCTCCCAGCTGTCACTGTTCTTCTCCTATGTTGTCTTCAGAGTATGTCTTCCTTCTGCTCTGCAGGGAGAGAATTAGGGAGGCAGAGATAAAATAGCCCAATACAGTCAGGTAAGTGTGTTCATTTTTGAACTCAATGTTTGAAAACAGTAGCAGGTTCCTTGGGCTGCTTATTGAGATTCCTAGTGGGAATAAGAGCTCAGAGAAGGCTGGTCTGTATATGAGTGTTGGTACAACATACCTCACCTACTTTTAGCTCAAAAAGTAGTCTTGTAACATTTTTATAAGGTCTTTATCCTGGACTGCAAAGCATGCTGTCCTTTGTGATCATCTTGCCATGTTTCCATTTTCAGCACAGTGTATGTGCTTTTGGGCAGCTGCTCACTTTCAGAAGGTAGGGCGTGATTCTCTCTTTGGCTTGACATAGGCATTTGGATTAATTCTCTGCCTAGAACCCAACTCTCGTGCATCCAGAGTTAGTCTTACTACCTGGCAATAGGCTCTCCAGCTTTTATTCTTCTTCATCCTGTCCTCTCTATCTAGGCACTTCAATCAGATTTATCACCATTGACAACCTGAGCTGTCGCACAGAAGACTCTAAAAAACCAGGTAGAGATTAAAAGTACCTTTTAATACGTTAACCTTGCAATGTGTGTGATTTTTCTCTTGTACGAAAATAATTACTTCTGCTCAGTTAGTATTAATTACCTGTAATATAACATACTTCAAACTTAAAATATCCTGGGATGATTAACATCTGTGCTTAAAACTGTCAAGAAGTTCTGCAGGTTGTGTGCTTGAGTGTACACTTCTTAAAGGTCTGGTACTTCTTGCTTCTTCAGTTAAGTGTAGTTTGTTCACTTGAATTTCACCAGAGGACAGAAGTACTAGATTGAAATAACCCTGACATCACCACTGGGAGAACAAAACCTGAAACTTTTTTTTTTTTTTTTTTTTTTTTTTTTGGTGTGGAAAAGTGAACTAAAGGTCAGAGAGACCAATCAATTTTGCTAAAGAACAATAAAACAAAACTAGTGCTATTGGTAACCACGCCCCAATAGTGATGTATGCTATACGTAGTAAATGCTCTAAAACAAAGTGCAGTTTGTCTGTGTCTGGCTCATCAAGCATCTGGCCAGTGTGTGCATTTTCCTTTTGCTTGTGAACCTACAGAACATTCTTTATGTTTTTCTATTTGAGCTTCATGAAGGAGACTTGAAAGTAGATTGTCTATTCTGAAGAACCTCTACATGAAGAGTAGCACATCTCATTGAAGTTAAGCCAGCTGTGAAGTGCTCTTGATCACAGGCAGCTGACGATGTTGCAATTTTTAAGTGAAGTTTGATATTTAGAAGTCTAAATAGAGACTGTTGGTCTAGCTCCAGCTGAGTTTTTCATTAAAAATTAATAGGAGCCTTTCTGAAGGGTGATGTGTTTGGTGCAGAAGGGACTGAAATCTTCTGTTTATCCACAGGATGTGCATAGTCTTGGCAAAACTGTCTGAGCTTATTTACCTTTGACTCCTCATTTCTGTGATATGTCTTGATGTTGCTCTGGCAGTACTCCTTTTAATGATAAGAAGATAGTTTAATTATAGGAGGGTAGTTTAGTTTCCGTGTTGGCTCAGTTCTAGGCTCCTTTGAATGGCCTAGTATCTGGGACATGGGTTCTCTCCTCTTGCCCCACTATTACCTGTAAGAGAAATGGCTTTGCTTGGAACCCTTCATAGTTCAGTCCCATTTGCCATATGATATTACAGGAGGTTAATTGTGAGACAAGGAAGTACAAAATGAAATA
>NW_009921211.1:25734-41180 GCF_000696875.1 Nestor notabilis | reverse complement strand
TCAGATCTGTTGTTATCTCAACCCTTCGTGGAGCCAAAAGGAAACTGTCGTGGTTCAAGGCCAGCCAGCAACTTGGAACCACGTAGATGCTCGCTCACTCCCCTACCTCTTCCTTCCTCCCCCAGTTCCCAGAGGGATGGGGAGGACAATAGGAGGAATGTAACTTCCACGGGTTGAGATAACAGCTCTCCAGTAACTAAGGTATAATACAAACCACTACTGCTACCAATAATAATGATAAGAGGAATAACAAGGGAAAAGGACACAACCGCTCACCACCCACTGACCGATACCCAGCCCGACCCGAGCAGCGATCTGGGCCTTCCGGGTAACTCCCCCCAGTTTATATACTGGGCATGACGTGCTGTGGTATGGAATACCCCTTTGGCCAGTTTGGGTCAGGTGTCCTGCCTCTGCTTCCTCCCGGCTTCCCCTCCTCTCTGGCAGAGCATGAGACTGAGAAAGTCCTTGGTCAGAGTAAACATTACTTAGCAACAACTAAAAACATCGGTGTTATCAGCGTTGTTCCCAGACTGAAAGTCAAAAACACAGCCCTGCCCCAGCTACTAAGAAGGAGAAAAAATGACTGCTGTAGCTGAACCCAGGACAAGTTACAGCACTGAATTGTTTCTGGCACATGCCTCAGCTACCATTCTCATTCTCCTTTTTGGTTTCTAAAAATGTTAATATTCTGCATCTCTGACTGCAGGAAAAGATGGCTATCCTATGAGTGGGTGTATGTGGATGGGTTCCTGTATTCATCTGAAACCCCGATTACTTAGTTCAATTTCCATTCAATAGCTGATGTTCAGTCCTGCATGCTTCATTTCATGGCTGCAGTCTTAATTAGTCTAAAGTTAGTTCAGTGTATTCTGAACAAACTGAATGGAAATTCAGCCCACAGGTAGCTGTGTATATGCTTGAGGGTGAAATCTGGTTCTTATATTTTTCAATGATTTTTTGAATCCAGCTAAAAATCAGCTGTGTATGTTATATACATCATTGTAACTAAAGGAAGCAAAGGCAATGGAGCACATTACCTCATTTTTTAAAACTTGTAAGATCAAAGCTTATTCTGAAGGATTACATGTCTGAAATACATCAGATTCTTCTCTTGGCCTATGCACTTTCCCCAGATGAAAATTTTTTTCTTAATATTTGAAAGCACATAGTGATTGGAAAATAACTCTATTTCTGCACTGGCACATTTCCCCCATCGGAGATGGGGGAAAGGGGCATACTACCATGAACTGCAGAACTAATTAGTCACTTCAAGTTTAAAAGGAGGAAGAGGGACTAATTGAATGGTAAGTACAGAGCATATTTTGTAGCATTTGATCAGACAGCATGAGGACACACAAACAGGAGGTGTGGAACAGAATAAAATCCCTGCTATTCAGCAATTCCAAGACAGCAAGATGTGATAGCACAAACTGAAGAAAGCAAGGACACATAGAATGCAAAACATTTATAATAAAAATATAGACACATTTGGGGCTTAATGTGCTTAAATTTGTGAAGTAATTTTATGGCGTTTCATTTTCCATAGTAAATGAGAAAGAGTGAGCTTTGTTTTCTTAGAACTGACTAGTTGTTTACCCAGGGTGATTTACCAGATTTCAAATGAGTTAACTCTATAATCTGCCTCACTAAGGCTCCTTAGTTTCATCATAAAACCTGACAACTTCTACCTTTCTAATCCTATGAAAATATCATATATTTTCTTATAAATTCAGCAAATATTTTTCATGTGTTCCACAGCCTACACTTAAAGAATCATGCAGACTTATTTATGTCATGTATAGATTGAAGATTAGTCTAGATTGACCAGTAAAGCCCTCACACTGCTGGTTGCTGTAGGACACTTGGGTTGGTCCCCATTCAGGAATGAGACCCGTAGTGGACCTATAGTTTTAAAAGAGCAGCAGTAAATTATAGCAAGAGAAAAACAGTGCAGTTGGCTTGTGTGACTCTGCACCAGAGCTCCCCATCAGAGCCTCCTTCAGAGCTATGCTTGGTTTTGCAGACCTGGTTCCCTCCTACCCACTAAAACCTGCTTTCAGCCAAAGCTGCTAATAAATGTAATGCCTTAAAATAGCAGTATAATGTACACAAATGCTTGTAAGCTGTACGTGCCCAGCCACAGTGCTATTTCTCAGGCTTCTGCTCTGCTAAGTGTTAGTACTACTAATGATTTATGTGGTGCCAATGAGTTGTGTGACACTTCACAAACCTTTGAAAAGACTGGTTCAACCATAAAGTCAGAATAACTTCCTTGGTTTCACAAACTGAGGTAATGGGCCTCCAGGGGAGGTCAGTCCACCTGGAAGGTAGATGCAGATTTGCTTGTGGACAACACGCCCGCTAGTCAAGCATTGATTTCACCTGGAATGAAACAAAAGGTGTTACAAGAATTTTCCTAGAATAAAATTTCTTTTCTGTATGTCTTTCTGAACTGGGCACTGAGAAACACAGCTTACAGCTCTTTCACTTGAGCAAGCAAACCCAGTTGTTATAAAATCAGTGCTGAGATGCTCTATTCCATTGCATACACAGATGTGTAAGATTTTAGATTAATTGTGTAAAGAGGAAGTTGAGTGTGATAAGATCAATGGCAGGAATTTGGGACAGGATGGACATTGATCAGAGTGGCTAGGAAGAGAATGATTTGTAGAAAAACAAAACCAGCCTTTTGCTATCCCAAACAAAGAGCGGATGTCTCCCAGCAGAAAAATAAATAATGTATTGTAAGGACTTACTAACATGACTAAAACGAGATCTACTCAATATGTACTGGCAAAGTCCCCCAGCACACATGCACACAGACACACACGCCGCATTTAAGACCAGTATTATGCATTTAATACCACCACAGAATTAGTTAGACAACAGCTTTTTCCACAACAAAATGCTTGAGAATCATTCAGATTCAAATGAAAAGACAGAAATAAGGAGAAACTTGATAAAATATTAAACAAGTCAATTTGTTTCCAGCTGACCCTTTCATTTTAATAAAGTATATTTCAAAATGAAAAGAGGTTTCAAATAACAAAAATAATCATTCTGTTCTAAAAATGTTCATGTTTTTCATTCTGAGATTGTTTTTCATCTCCCTTGGAAGGCATGATATATAGTGCAAATCAAGGCAAAACCAACCATTAAATTGGAATTCTCCTTTCTTTAACAGAAAACTGTTTTTGTGAACACTTTCCAGTTAATGCTTTACAGCTGTTGCAGCAAGACAAGTGTTAATTTAGATGGCAAGAAAGAGCTTTTCTGGGACAGCAGTGCTCTGAGGTGAACAGGATGTCAAAAGCAGCTGAGCGTAGGGCTCCACACCCCCTGTGCCTCCAGCTCCTCCCTCCCAGGGCATCCTCCAGACCCCAGCTCCAGAGGCTTCCCAAGGGCTGGGCTCCCCCCAGCCATCACTGGGCCCCACCTGGGTCCTAGAACATCTACTCCCCCACTTACCAACCAGGGTGGTCTCTTCTCCCTCTCCCACTTCTTCCTGCAAGTATTTACTGGAAATATGTTTGCTTGGAGTGGAGGGTTAATCCTTTTACACACAGAGCTCCCTTCCCTTTTTCCAGGAAGCTTGATCCTGAAATATTTTATTACAGATAAGTAAAACACTGCTAAAATTAGGCTCAGAAAGGGAAGTAGCAGGGTTTATTGGCTGTATTCTTTCTCCTGTGTGGTCGGTATCTGCTCCAGGGAGCTGCTACTGGTTGTTAGGTTCCCTTGTTGTATAAATTACAGCATTCGAAATCTGATCAGGGTGATCATAGTGCTGATGCAGGCACTCAGGCCAGAGAGCTCCTGGTTCATGCAAGAGGGAGGTGATTTTGGCTCTAAAATCCTGGAGAAGTGGCAAAGAAGGTGACAGTAACCACCAACTCCCAATCCAGCTGCACAGCTTGGTGTCACCAAGCATGAGATGACAGCAAACTACCACACTGCCTTCACCACCTCGGAGAACTTCAGCTACATGGCTGCAAGCAAGTAACATAGCTTCAATTTCCTTAATTCTGAGTCACAATTCACTTCATCTAGATTTAAATAAGGCTAACCTTAGCTAGGAGTTCCCCCAGTGCGTGATTGAAACCTATTGACCCTGAGAGCAACTGTTTCACAGGCAGCCCAGTCTTCCAAGCCCAGGAATCACTTCCAGATACTTGTTCTTCATTATGCAAGCCTTTTCCATCATTTGTCCACTTCATGCCATCTGCTTAGTTTCTGCTGATTTCTGGGTGGGATTTTTTTCTGTGCCACAAAGCTGTCACTACCTGCTATGGAGGAGGGAGTCCAAAGTCAGATTCCTGGCAAATGGCACTCCGGTAGCTGGAGCTTCAGTGGAAATCACTTGCTGTGCGCACTGACTAATTTGCTTTAACTACTTTAAAAAGATTAATTGATTAGCTTGAGAAATTAACATGGTTATAGTTGACTTTCCTTCTGTAAGAGAACACAACATACTGTATTGCTAATAAAAGGCAGGATAAAAAAACTATACACAGTTCTGGGTGGTTTTCTCACATTTTATTCACAATGAATCTGTTGCCTCACTGCAAAGCTTTACTAAAGGTTTTAGTCACTGCCAGTTACAATGCATCGTGTGGACAAATACAAACTGTTTTTATAGAAACAAAGACAAATCTTTGTTGTTTTGATGTTGATTACTGGGGGGCTTTCACTGTGGTCTCCACTTAGAATAATGAAATAGTTAGGGTTGGAAACGACCTGTATCTGAGCCTGAGATTACCCCAACCCAGGTGTAAGACCTTGCACTTTGCTGAATTTCATGACCTTGATACTACGCAGTGAGCCTTTTCTCTTCTGTTTTCTCTAAAAGCTACTTCATGCCTCACTGACTCGCTACACCACCACATCACCATTGCCAACAGAAAGTGGAAGCTCTGCAAGCTTCTCTAAGCTGGGGGGTGGCTTCAGGATTGCTTTCTCTTTCTCTTTTCTGACTGAGATTTTGCTCTCTTCAGACTAAGGAGAGGCAGAAAATGGACACCTTGCACAGGGCACTAGATTTCTGCATCCGCCACCAGACCATTCTGGGTTACAGCATTGTGTCCTTGCTGACAGCTGCTACTGAGTACATCTTCTCAGCTGTGGTGTTCCAGTGTCCCTGCAATTCTGGGAACATGCTGTATGGATCTGTCTTCCTCATAGTGCCTGCCTTCATCCTCTTTCTGCTCGGCTACATGGTGAACCCCAGGATGTGGCGCCTGCTGACTGCCATCTGCACTCTAGAGAAGAGCTGCAGCTGCTGCCCCAAGGGCACCTTGGGCAGCTGCCTCTGTGTGCTGCTGCAGGTGACAGCCAGAGCTGTGGTGGCCCCCCTCACCTGGCTTGCCGTGGCCCTGCTCAGAGCCAGCTTCTATGAGTGCATGGCCAGTGGAAGCAGCTGGATAAGGAACCTCGTGTGTAAAGATAAAGAAGAGTGTAACAAGCTGCTGGTCAAAATGCCCTGTGATGAGAAGTTATCGGAGCAGATATCAGGTGAATTCCTCAGCCTCCAGGCACAGTCCCAGGTAAAACCTTGCTGCTGTCCTCTTCACCCTATGGGCTTCAACCCTGGCTGCTCAGTGTGTGGTGTACCCAATCTCTCTCTCTCACACTGCATAATTATTAAAGGTACACAGTTAAAATTGATTAGCAAAAAAAAAAAACCACTAACAGAAAAGTAGTAAGTGTGTATTTGTGCTATTTACTGGTTTTGCATGTTTGCATGACAATTGTTTGGCACTGCTGATTACAAAAACTCTTTCAAAGCTGGTCAGGGAACCAGTCTAGACACCAGGACTTTCCACAGCAAGTTTTCTTCTCATTTAACTTAGGCATGGTGCCAGTTCTTCTCTTTTTCCACTTTATCTCTCTAAATACCCCAAACTTCTGCAAGCAATCATTAGCTGAGGGGAAGCTGAAGTCACAAAGAGGAAGCTGTTGTCCCCTTGCAACAGAGAACTGGCAAGTGAAGCAAGGACAGTTTCACTACAGATTTCAATGCGTAAACATATTAATAATTTCCTAGAATAGTTAAAATAGGCATCTGTCTTGTTAAAGTGTTCTTGTGCTGAAGGCAAACTGCATGATCAAAAAATTAGCACTTGTGAGTGAAATTATTTGTTTGAAGTGAAATGAAACCCCCAAATTTTGGCAGTTCTCCAGTTTAATTTCTAGGTTTGTTTGGTCATTATCTAGTAGAAAAATCAGGTTTTGTCACTTTTTCTCATGAAAATATAAGGCTAGTTCATGGAGTTAAGTTTATAAGAGATTATAATTATTCGGATTTTTGTAAGTTCCTGTTTAGTACAAAAGCTTATTAAAACAATAAAAATGTTTGCATTAAGAAAACGAAACAACGGAAGTGTTTAAATTACCGTATTTAGCATGCTTCTGCTCCAAGGAAAAGGCTGAAAAGGGGCAAACTCTATACAATGGAATTCAGAAAGGAGCAAAATCAAGGAAGACTGACTGTAACTGTTGCTGCAATGAAATCTAAAAAAAAAAGAACAGTCCAAAAAACCCAGAAAAAGTGTGACACCATTTTTATTAGTGACCTTTATTTTTAATATCTGATCAACTTCCAATAAAATTAAGAACCAGTAAGAGCACAACTCATTTTTCTTTAGTACTCAATGTTTTTCACTTGAAAAAAAAAAAGCCTGAGGTGAAAGCAGATACCTGGAGCTCCCAGCTATGTACCACTGGGTACTGGAGGAACCAGCATCTTCTAGGACACCCACTTTAGGTGGGGCCTCTGAGACTTACCCAGGGATGTTAAAATCATGCATGAAACAAGAGTGAATTCCCATATTTGATAGTCAAATCCATGTCCTGCCTACAAAGCACACAGGACACAATTCTCCCTGTGTGCTGTGGCAAGTGGCTGTTTTTTGCAGGCTCAGATATCAGGGAGAGCAGTTATTTTCCAAGAGCAGACAAAACACGGTCAGCAGGTCTAATTTACAGCACCAGAAGTGAACAGGGTGATCCTGCACCCTCTATGGTGTAAATCTGACCACAACTGCAGAAACTGCTGATCAGTATCTTGCCTTTAAGAAGGCTAGATATAAAAGAGGAAAGAACTTTACCTTCTCTTTTTTTGGTATTCATCCTCAATCCAATAAGACCAGCTCAGGGGAACACAAGCTTTGTAAGACTGTCATGTGATCATCTCTTTCCTCAGCAAGCAGGCTGTTATAGGCGCTCCAGGGTTTTTTTGCTGACAGTTTTCACGTCTGCTTCAATGTTAAGTTCTATACTCCTGCGTATGACCATGCAAAACCACCATAAATCCATTTATCTGTTTTCCAAGCTTATAGGATGGTTCCTGATTATCGCCATCATGACTGCGGCACTGATTGCAAGGTGTATCAGCCGCTGCTGCTCCCCAGTTAGCTATCTTCAGCTCAAGTTCTGGAAAATTTACTCAAAAAAGGAATGCGAGGTCTTTGAGGCCAAGGCTGAAGA
Source organism: Nestor notabilis (assembly GCF_000696875.1). NCBI lineage: Eukaryota > Metazoa > Chordata > Aves > Psittaciformes > Psittacidae > Nestor > Nestor notabilis. The sequence goes on along the minus strand of NW_009921211.1, from coordinate 33,692 downwards.
GCATGCGAGCAAGCTGTCAGAAATAAATGTGAACTGCTTTTTTGAAGCCACTGACCCAGCACCGTTTCAGACCCCCAGCAATGAAGACTGGCGGAAGATTTCATTCTTGTATGCTTTCAATTTGCAAGAGCAGCATTACAGCATGCTACACAAGTATGTTAACACGAACAGAGGCAACAGCACCAGACTTTGGAAGGGAAATCAGAACCCCACTGTTTTAGGATTTGTGGATGAAGCAATTGCAAGTGAATCAGGGTTTTAATGAAACAAATCATTTGCAACACCGGCAATCTTTCAACCCTACTGGTATAAGAGTCTTATTCTGTGCCCTTATTGAAATCTATGCCAATTGTATGTAAAAGCTAATAGTTGTAACCCTCAGTAGCTTTGTTTAAAAATGCATTTTACTACTTTTGCTTAAGTACATTTAAATAAACACATCTGTCATGGTGGGAGTTTTCATATGTTGTTGTTCATTAAGAATCACATGTGCAAAATAATCAGCATCAACAAAGATGTCAGCATATACTATGTCAAATTATTACCAAATGCCTTAGGGGCATTTGGCAGCTGGACTGACAATACCAAACCTTCGTACTTGGCAGTATCAAAAAGACAAAACAGAATGGAAGTTTTGCTGAGAAATTCATCTTAGTTTATTCGCTCTCACTTGACAACATATATTTCATGGGAGCTTAGCGCAAGCTTTTTACTAAATACTCACTTTTTGGTTTCTCAAGGCAAGGACTGTATCTTTTAAAATCTGGGAAGCAATCAGCATTTTGGAGCTACCTGTGCATAACAAAGGAATCCGTCAGAATTATTTCAGCTGCCTATCACTTTGAATAGATGAGCAAAAGGATTCCAGCCATTTTACTCCTACATGCTCAGCAACTTTAGGTAATAACAGCAAAACTAAAATCTTCCATGGTGTCGAATTTTCTTTAGCACTTTTTGCACACCTTCTTAATTAGCTGTACAGCTCATTTCCTGTAATTGTAAGTCTCTCTAATGGAAAAAATAGGCATTTGAATGCTATAAGGAAAACCCACCAACATTAAACTTCCTGTTTATATTCCATTTGTATTTTTTATATTTTTTTCTGAAAAATACATAATTATTATGGGGTTTTTTAAATATAAAATCTTGAACATTGGGGTTTGGTCCTGGCATCAGTACCTGAGCTACACCTGGATGTCCCTGCCAAACACACTATTTAACCTGACCCAGAATGGAGTCTAAATGCAAATTAGCATGTCCTCAGGGGTTAGGCTTATGCATAACATGGCAGTATAGGTGAAGCTCATATTGACAAATATTTATAGAACAGCTGCATACTTAAGAACATTATAAATCCACAGTCCATATTAGCAAATAATAACGTTTTTATCGAAGAACATCTAAGTGTAAGAAACAAAGGTACCAGTTTTGAGTGAAGAATGATAAAGTTCAGGTTTTCTCTGAAAAGCCGTATTTTTAGAGAGCATTCCAGAGGCGAGCCTGGGATCTTCCCAGAAATCTCTTTCTAGACAGTAAACTCTAACTTGGAAGCTATTCAGGCAGACAGAGAAAAATACCATTGTTTTTTGTTACAGACATTTTCCAAAGAAAGAGGAAAGGGAAGAGCCTATTTTAACTAGCTGAATATAACTTGCTTGGAAGCTTGATTCTTATTATAAACTTAAAATATAACACATAAAGGGAAAACAAGATTTAATTCTGTATGCAAAAAACAATTTTAAAAAGCATTCATTTTGTCAGAGAGTCAGTGACTTGCTCAGTGTTCTTTTCCTTCTAAGAAACCTGCTGATAATAAGTATGCAATTTGTTACTTGTGCCTCCAGGAAGCATGGTTCAGATAAAAATGTTTACCTCTCCTATTGAAGAGTTCATCCCCTTCACTGGCATCTAAAGGTAAAACATTGTCCCAGTCCCACTGCAGGGTAGACCTGAAAGCCTCCATGAACAAGCCACGCTTTATTTCATTTCCTGACGAGAAGCTGCAGTGAAAACACCCCCAGAATTCACGTTAAACCTCTCAGCTGCATCTGGGCGGGGGTTTGCCACTTCCCACTCACAGTGGCAACTGCCAGGGTCTCATTACCAAAGCTGCCTCAGCTTTCCAAGGAAGACACAGAGCCGGCCCTTCTATAATTAAAATCAATAAGGAAAGACTTCAAATGGGACCGCAATATATATCTTCAAGTTTGATGGCAATGTTGGCAGTCTATTTTTCACAGATAAAGTGACTTTTGGCAGAAGGAAAGTAGTATGTCTAAGAGTAGAAGCAGGTATTTCTATATTGGTTTTGTATGCAACCATGTTCTAAGTTTTATTTTTTCTCACCTTCATGTAACACTCATATCTCCTGTATGTAATTACATTCATAATGAAAGAAATTGCAGAAAGAAGCTTCAGCACACTTGTGAGTGCTCTGTTAGATACCTTCAAAAGAAGAACCTACACTAAAAAGAAACATGGAGGAACACTTCTGTGAATATGCTACCAAGTGAGACAAGCAAAAACTGTATGTGCATAAGGTAACTAATGTCAGCAACTAACACTAAGGTAGTGTGGGTCACAGTTTTGTCCGTTGTTTATTACCATTTTTCTAGCTGGCATTTATTTACTCCATCTTCAGAAAACAATGGATGAGGTAATCCAGTGTAGGAAGGAAATACAAAAAAAACTAACAGCAAAACGTGTGCACTGAGCATATCTGCCCAGCACAGAGCTGATCCAAGAGGAATGATTGTTGCATGACCAGATGTGCAAGAAGGGTATGACATGAGCATGAACTAGCATCCAGCCCAGTCTGGCAGCGTCATGTCACATCTTGGCTTGATCTCAAATCTGTGCTTGAATAGCTCAGGCTTTTCTGGTTTATGTTCATTTGCACAGAAGAAATTTATCCTTCAAAACTTACCATGTCCAAGTAGAACTAAAGATTTCCTTGGGCTGTTTATTCTGAAATGCTGAAACTTGAAGAAACAACATTGATGTCCTACATGGAGCATCACTGCAAATGTTTGGCACTGAGGGAAGGGGAGGAAGCCTTGGCCACACCAAACCCGGTGTGGCAAGGCTGCAAAGGCCCAGGATGGTACTAATGGTCCTTGCTTTAAAAATGTTAATATCTAGCCCTTACTTTGCCAGCTAATGCCTGCAGACAGAAACTCTTTGATAGGCCTTGAATACACAGGAGACAGCCAAGATGTCGCTGCAATGTGGTGGCTGATGCTTTTTAGCTGACAGAAAATGCTACTGTACGTGAGTGCAAGCACACACACCTGCATGCAAGTTTAATGCAACAGAGGTTAAAGTAAGCAAATTACATCTTACAAAACAAGGACAGAATAGGTTATTCTCTTTCAAGATAATAATAAAAAAATAAGAATATTTGGTTGGTAGGATGTTGCTGGAGAAAAGAAAAATGGCCATTGCCTTGTAAAGGATCATTTTGTGGTCAGCCAAAGTCGCCACATGTCCACCTCAGCCAGCTGGGCATAACCAGCAGGCAGGGAAATCAAATGCCTCAAGACCTTCCATCCCTGATAGAAGGGGGAAAAAAAAAAAGTAGGGAAACTTTTTTTTTACTGGTTGTAATATGTTGTCACATGTTGTAACTCCTCTTTTGTACCATGTAACAGTATATTGGGCTGAGCCCAGGGCTAATAAGCTAATTAGCCCAAGGCCAATAAGCCCAATAAGCTAATGAATAGCTTAGGTTTTGTTCTGTACGAAATTGTTCTTTAAAGCTCCATTACACTAAAGCATTGCTGTTAAGACAAAGGGAGAAACATTATCATGAAGATTGTACAGATCTGGTGGGAATGAACCCCACTGTCCCCAAGGTAAGAGATACCCTCACTTAGCAGGATTAAGAGGTAAACAGACTGAGGGGAAAATAAGAGATGAGGGGATCACAGTGATAAAATCAGAGTTCACTCTGGGCTTCACTGAACTGTATTGAGAGTTTGCATTTCAGTTTAAAACAAGTGCTTCAGTGAGAAGAAGGTGAGCTGTCCTTGAGGGTAGGGTACTGTGCTAGGACTTGGGGGTTTGTCCAACCCTTACCCAGATTATCTTGCAATTACACCAGAGAACATTAAACCTTCCCTATAACTCAGGTCTCTGCAAGGCTGCTATTTCTCTGCTTCCCAGTCATGTTGTGGTAACAAGTCCACTGCCAAGGGGAAGATGGAAGAACAGACACAACAACCAGCAAACCACTTGTGTGGCAATCTCTGAATTTTTATTTGAGTTTCCTTAGGTGGGTACAGATCCACAGTGACTACACATTAAATATGCCATGCTTTGTTCAGTTTGGTCGTAAGACCAGTGCTCTTGAAGATCAGGCTGACATGAAAAAGACCATAGCTTGAAGCAACATAAGCACTGCTGCAGTTGTCAGAGTGCTGCAGTCTGATGCACATGCATGCACAGGGATGAACAGCCACGCTGGCAAAAGTGCACTTGGGGCCTGAAAGAGCCGTAATGGACCGAACAGGCTCCTGCCATCAGTGAAGCCACATCCCTCTCTGGTTTCAAAGCATGATGTCCGGTATGGAGGACAATGAATGGCAAACCGCTACTCATCAAAACAGGCACCTGGTAGCGAGACACTGCACCCAGAAGTCACAGCAGATTAATACATTATTCCTAACCACAAACAGCCAGGGAAATAAAGCACCACCTAGCAACCGTGCTTTGAAATGTTACCAACAAACAGAAAGGGAAAAAAAAGGTGGTCATGTTTAGCTGAACACGGTTGGTGTCCAAATGAATATTCTGCATCCAGAGTGCATTAAACACTGAGATAAAAGTTCCACTCAGCTCAAGAGCATGGTTATGTGAGAAGGAAGAGCAGGCCATTTTGATCTTTTATACTGAAATCTGTGCCATGACAATTAACATTGCTCTGTCCCTGCTCTGCCCCTGCTCTGCCTCTCCTATTTGCTGCCAAGCTCTCTTCACCTTTTGAATGTATGACTGGTGCACCTGGCTCAGCGAAGCCATTTTTACCCTGCATGTCTTCTTCAGAAACAAAAGGTGCAAAATATCCCTTAGCATGGGTTTCTCCCAATATTTCTTTCACTTATTCCTTTTGTGCTTTCTGTCTTCAGCCTTTCTTAAAAACGTAATTCCTATTTCTGTTACAGCATCACCCTTCAGCCTGTCCTGGAGGAAGGTAACTTCTGCTGCTAAGTGAACCTAGAAAGAATCAAGTCTGATCAGTTAAGCAAAGAAATGCCCAGTATACCCCTCCCCCCCATCCCCCCCCCCCCCCCCCCCCCAGAATAATGAGCTTTTTCTATCTCTTATCACAAGGGGATCCCCTTTTCAGGTTTCACGAGAAGCAGATTTCTAGATTGTTTTAAAATATCTTTCCCAACCAAGTTAGTAAAAAGCAAATTTATACACACTGAAATTTGTATGATAGATTACCCTTCATTCCAGTGCTTTGCTTTCTTCTAAGAACCTGTATTGCATGATGAACTTGATGATTTTGTGATCACAAAATGTCCTGGTCATGTACTAATAATACTTTTGTTAATTAGTCTTATATCAGACACTGTAATTCTCGGACTGATGTACATATATGTTTGTACAGATTTTGCTTTCTCAAAACATAAGGTATCTGACAAATTAGATATTGACAGAAACATAAAGAAGCCCAGAAATTAGATGTAGATATTTAAACTGAGAGAGAGGTTAAACACTACCAAATTTCCTTCATTTACCTGAGCAAGAGGCTTTGCTTTCCTGTGCCTCTGCATATTAACAAAGAATGGAGAAAACAGATGGGCACTTCCTTACCATTTCCAAGGCACCTCGAATCACCCCACAGAGGAGGTTACAGTAGCAAAGTGATGCTCGTTCTGCTGGCAGCTCCTCCACAAAGTCCACTAGTGGGTTTTTGTCCAAGATTAAGGAGAATTCATTTCCTGTGGTGTTACTGCAGCTCACGCTGGGAGTGACACCAAGGTACATCTTAAAAGCAACCTGCAAAAGGATGAAAATCTGCAGCTTGAATCTGTCGTGTGCATGCCATAGGTGAAATTTTAGGATGCAGCACCCTGTAGACCACCTTTACCCCAGGAAAACGGGAAGGGCCAGACAGGTTGGAAATCAGAGTTGCTCCTTCTATGACCAGCTAGAGCCAGAGATGCAAATCTAGAGCTATGGGATACTCCAGGGAAGTACAGCAGAAGGCTGCCTATTCTGTCTCTGATGCTCCTACATTTACAACCCCACACAAAGTGGTTTTACTGTTATCACTTCTCTTTCAGTCATGTCATACTCCTCTGGGACCATTAGTACCTATATTAGGTCATTCATTATATTGCCAGCAGCTTTGATAATCACAGCTCAAGAACTCCTGCAACTGGTATGTGTTTTTACTGTGATCTCCATTGGCAGTCACAAAGAAAAACAAAACCCCACCAAGAATAAGACTGCCAAGACTGCAAACTTGATTATACAGAGCATTGCTTGCTCTCCTCCTAGTACTGATGAATATTACCGTAAATGTGCAACATCTGCTCTGCTAGCGGAGGGGTGTCCTGTGAGTGCATTTCTCCAGACATCACAGCATTATCTAGACAACGTGTACGCGGGCAGGCTAGCAGCAGGCTGTTCCTCTGGAGAGCTCTCCCCTGCTACATACTACAGACTGCTCTGACCAAAGATAAAAGCATCTTGATTTTTACCTCTCCAGTGAGTATCAAAAATGGATGCTTTCCAAACAATCCTGAAGTTCTTTATCAATCAGAAAACTGCTATAGGTTACAGTTTTATGGCACTACTGACAATGGGAGGTGAACGTGTGTTTTCTCTTGTTGCTTTCAGATGTCCCTGCAGCAATGAAAACTTCAGGTATGGTCTGGTATTTCTTTTCTCTCCAGCTTTTGTTTTGCTAGTTATTGGATACTTCTTGAACAGTAAGACCTGGAAGCTCTTTACAGGCTGCTGGGTGAATCCCAGAAAAATATTTCCCAGAGGGAATATCTGCCATTTCTTTTACATCTTCGGACAAATCACTTTAAATGCTCTGGTAGCCCCTGTGATGTGGCTTTCTGTGGCTTTGCTCAACGGGAGTTTTTACGAATGTGCCATGAGTGGCTTGAAGAATCCTGCCTACCTACATGCAGTTTGCCACAGCAAATCTGCGAAGTGCTTTGAAGAGCTACACAAGATTGCCTGTGACAAAAGCTCCATGCCCTTTTCAGAGAGTGATGAACTGAAACGAACTCTCCAAGCACAGTCTCAGGTAAGGAAAATAAATAAAGAGCATTATGCAGTTTGTACTGTCACTGTGATTTATCTGTGGAAGGTCTTCACATCAGATGCTAAGATAAAACCATTGATTTCACATAAACAAAGTTTTGGCATGATGCAGCCTTGCAAAATACAATCGATATATCTTATAGTTCAATTTGAGCTCTGCCATACTTGCTGGGGGTCCCCCACTGATGACAGGATCAATAAGACCAGATAACTTAAAGTTTCCTTCCTGAATGAAAGTTGCTCTAAAGAGAAAACAGTGCTGGATTGTCCAGGAGGCTGAATTAACTGATGCCATTAAAAAAGTCTGTCCTACTAAAAAATCCATACCACATTCTCCTATTTTATATTATCACGATAACTGTAATGAAATCTAAGGTCACTAAACAGTGTAAAAATACTGGAAAATAAGATATGTGACAGATTTATGGCTGCTTACATAATATGTTTCCATTTGTGTTCCTCATGTTCATGATGCCAGATGAGAGCATGGTTTTGTCCTGCTTGGAGGAAGGAACAAACACTAAAATAAAATATGCAGAACATACAAAGCTGAGATTGCATTACATTTTAATACATTCATGTCACTCACTGTCTTACAATGTAAATGAATTCAGAGACAAAAAGTAAAAACAAAGAGGCTGGGGAAAGGCTACAGAAAATGATGGAAA